>NC_057794.1:415199509-415203392 GCF_018294505.1 Triticum aestivum | reverse complement strand
GGGTTTGGATGAACAGCTCCCGGTGGGGATGGATGAACAGGACCCCATAGTGTTGCCTCTGGATGAACAGGACCCCGATCGATCGAGCCGATTGGGGCTGGATGAACAGGACCCCGTGGAGGGCAGGATGAACAAGACCACCCCGTGGAGGGCTGGATGAACAGTAGACGATGGAGGGCTAGATGAACAGTAGCCCGTGGAGGGGTGGTTGAACAGGAGCCCGTGGAGAGGGCTGGTTGAACAGTAGCCGATGGAGTAGCGCGCGGTGGAGGCTGGATGAACAGGAGCCCGTGGATGAATAGTCACAGGTGGAGGCTGGAGGAGGTTGACGGTGGATGAACAGTAGCCCGTGGATGTAACACCGTCGATGCGGCTATATCTCCCATGTGTCGAAGCACGACTTAGAGGCATAACCGCATTGAAAGAAATGTCGCAAGTGAGGTAATCTTCACATGACCCATGTAATACATAAGGGAAAGAGATACATAGTTGGCTTACAATCGCCACTTCACACAATTACATGAATAAAGCATTACATCAACCAGATACAATCAAGGTCCGACTACGGAACCAAAATAAAAGAAGACTACCCCAAAAGCTACACAGATCCCCGATCGACCCCAACTGGGCTCCACTACTAATCAACTGGAAACGAAAACGACATAACAAACACGATCTTCAATGAGCTCCTCCTTGAGTTCGGTTGCGTCATCTACACGGTTCAACGGCACCTGCAAGCTGGTTTTGGAAGTATCTGTGAGTCACGGGGACTCAGCAATCTCACACCCTCGCGATCAAGACTATTTAAGCTTATAGGAAGGGTAAAATGTATGAGGTGGAGCTGCAGCAAGCGACTAGCGTATATGGTGGCTAACATACGCAAATGAGAGCGAGAAGAGAAGGCAAAAGCACGGTTGAACATCTATGATCAAGAAGTGATCCTAGAACAACCTACGTCAAGCATAACTCCAACACCGTGTTCACTTCCCGCACTCTGCCGAGAAGAGACCATCACGGTTACACACGCGGTTGGTGCATTTTAATTAAGGTAAACTTCAGGTTTTCTACAACTGGACATTAACAAATTCCCATCTGCCCATAACTGCGGGCACAACTTTCGAAAGTTCAAACCCTATAGGGGTGTCCCAACTTAGCCCATCACAAGCTCTCGCGGTCAACGAAGGATATTCCTTCTAGTCGGAAGACCCGATCAGACTCGGAATCCCGGTTACAAGACATCCTCAACAATGGTAAAACAAGTCCAGCAAGACCACCCAATGCGCCGACATCCCGATAGGAGCTGCACATATCTCGTTCTCAGGGCACACCGGATAAGCTAAGCGTATGGGAGCCAACGTAACCCAAGTTGCCAAGGGACGGCCCCGCACGGTGCTCTGGGTTGGACCAACACTTAGACAAGCACTGGCCCGGGGGTTTTAAAAATAAAGATGACCCTCGGGATGCGCGACTCCCAAGGGAAAAACTCTAGGTGGCGAATGGTAAAACCAAGTTTGGGCCTTGATGGAGGAGTTTTATTCAAAGCGAACTGTCAAGGGGTTCCCATTATAACCCAACCGCGTAAGGAACTCAAAATCCGGGAATATAACACCAATATGACGGAAACCAGGGCGGCAAGAGTGGAACAAAACACCAGGCATAAGTCCGAGCCTTCCACCCTTTACCAAGTATATAGATGCATTAATTAAATAAGAGATATTGTGATATCGCAACAAAATATCCATGTTCCAACATGGAACAAGCTCCAATCTTCACCTGCAACTAACAACGCTATAAGAGGGGCTGAGCAAAGCGGTAACATAGCCAAACAACGGTTTGCTAGGACAAGGTGGATTAGAGGCTTGGTTTAACAATATGGGAGGCATGATAAGCAAGTGGTAGGTATCGCAGCATAGGCATAGCAAAAGAGCGAGCAACTAGCAAGCAAAGATATAAGTGATTTCGAGGGTATGGTCATCTTGCCTGAAATCCCGCAAGGAAGAAGAACGAGTCCATTTAGAAGACAAACGGACGTAGTCGAATGGGTCCTCACAAACGCGACATTACTGGAACCAACCCGAAGAAGCAACACCGGAAAGAAGCACACAACATAGTAAACACCCAACAAATGAACATGGTATGATATGCGGGATGCGGTATGCGATGCATATGCATGATTGCAAAGGAATGATTGAACCTGGCCTCAACTTGGAAATCCAAGATTTCCACTGGAAAGGTGAGGTGATTTCGGTTGAAATCGATATAAAGATCACCGGAATCGGATGCACGGTTTGGAAATGGCAAGCAAAACAAATATGGCACCGGTCTGCGATAAACAACAAGTAGCCATCTAAATGCATCAAGATAAGTATGCTACAACACTCAAACATGGTAACAAGATACATGGAAGGGATCCACTCAAGATGCTTGACAAAAGATGAACACTGAGCTACGGCTAATTCACTCATTAACAGGTTCAAACAAGCATGGCAAAAGTGCAAAAGATACATGTTTCAGACTTAGTGAAATTAACACAAGTCTGGAATTTATCATCAGGAAGCACACTTTAGAGCATGAAAACCACATGGTACGGGAATATAACATGGCAAAGCAAGGCATGGCATAAAGCTACTCAAAGACTTAACAAAAGTCCCTTTGACCTTGAGCCAAAAGGGATCAGAGAATACAATTGCAACCATGTGAACATAGCAAAAACATAAACAGATCTCAGACTTGGTGAAAAACTGGAGCATGCAAATCAGTTAACGAGTAGACATGTTTACGAGCTCGATGCACTCACTACATAGCATGGCATGACAAACCAAGCATACACCCATCAAGAAGACATGGCATAGAAGCTAGACATGGCAATAACTACAACATAGCATGCACGGATCAATAGCAAAATCCTCGGCAAAATCGCTAAACAAGTTAACAATCTGCCAGTAACATTTTATAGCAAAAGTAGAGCTCGATTGACTCAAGCTAGGCTACTCCATAAATGCAAACAAAGACATGGATGGATATAGAACCACAATGTTAACAAAACATCCTTAATGATCATCCTCAAAAGAGGCACGGATCACTAGGAAACAACATGAACATATGGCATAACGAAAAAAGCAGAACAAGGACTTAGTGAAATTCTAAGTCCCTGAAATCAGCATTACCGATTACGCTACTTTGCATGCTTGTGCTAGTCACCACAAATGTCAAAAAAACATGTGGCATACAACCCTGTAAATATGGCATGGCATATAACAAAACACATGTAGAGCTCAGGATCATATCATGCACACATTAAACATGGCAAAAATGACAAAATGCCATTTGCTGAAACAGATCGGACAAATTCCTCACATAGCCCTCTTCCAACAGCATTTCGGGCATGAAGATGAGCTCAAATGAAAATGACACAATGAGAAGAAATGATGTACTCGTCGAGGCGAACATTTTGATATGCTACACGCGAATCGGGTGATGAGTTATGACATGATGAAAAGAGGCATATGAATCTAAAAATTTTCAGGACTTAGACAAATTTTAGCGAGCGTCAAATAGTAAAATGACGCACAGGTGGGATATAGCGGCGTAGCTCACCATGGGCTCGGCCCAAAAGTAAGGAGAGGCAGGCCGAGCCGGGCGATCTGGGCCGGTGCTGCTGGGCCTCCGCGAGGCTGGTCAACGGAGCCAATCGGGGAGGAGGTCGGCTGGATCCAGCTCCTCCTGATCCATGGCGGCGGCGGCACTGGGAGACTTGGGTGACGGGGATGGCCGGAGCCACGGCGGGCGGCGCCGGATCTGGAAGCAGGCGGCGGCGGGCTCCTCCTCGGGCTCGGATCGAGGCCGGAGCACTCCGGGACGGCGGCGAGGAGGCGTTCGGGCG
>NC_057794.1:415170515-415199040 GCF_018294505.1 Triticum aestivum | reverse complement strand
CGGGCGACGGGGGTTCGGGCCCGGGCGGGGCGCCGCGGGCCCGCGCGGTGGAGAGATGCGGCGGTGACAAGTGGCGGCGCCTGAGTGGAGGAGAGGGGCGGCGGAGCTGACATGGCGCCTTTTGATTGGACGGAGTGAGGTGGCGGCGGGGGGGACGCGTCCGCCGGCAGGCGGACATGTCCGGCGGCGCGGAGAGAGGTGAGATCTAGGGTTTCGTTCGCGAATTTGGAAGGGTTGCACATATATATAGGTAGAGGGAGCTAGGAGAGTCCAAATGAGGTGCGGTTTTCGGCCACACGATCGTGATCAAACGACCGAGATGACGGAGGGGGTTTAAGTGGGTTTTGGGCCACTTTGGAGAGGTGCTGGGCTGCAACACACATGAGGCCTTTTCGGTCCCTCGGCTAACCATTGGAGTATCAAACGAAGGTCAAATGGCACGAAACTTGACCGACGGTCTACCGGTAGTAAACCAAGGCCGCATGAGAAGTCTCGGTCCAATCCAAAAATGTTTAACACCCGCACATGAAAAGAGGTAGAAAGGGGCACCGGGTGACATAGAAGCACCGGATTGCAAAACGGACAACAGGGAAAATGCTCGGATGCATGAGACGAACATGTATGCAAATGAAATGCACATGATGACACGATATGCAATGCATGACACACAAGCAATGACAAGGCAACAACAACGAATAACTGGAGGACACCTGGCACATCAGTCTCGGGGTGTTACAACACTCCACCACTACGAGAGGATCTCATCCCGAGATCTAGAATGGCACCGGAGGGAAAAATGGAAGAGAAAGAGAAGAGGTAAAACTAAGTTGCTTCTTTGACAAACGAGTGAAACCAAAGAACCTTGAAAAGGTTGAGCAAAATGAAAGAAAGAAAGCCATGGAGAAGAATAAAGTTGAAAGCACTCCATTAAGAAAGAGGAACAAGGAAGAAGAAATTCTAACAGCACTCCGGTTGAGAAGGGATGCAAGACTTGATAAAATGAAAGAACTTGAGAAGCAGGCACACACTCCGGTTAAATGGATAAGCATGAAAAGAACATGTTCTTCACAATTCGAGATGACGATTGAAAAGAGCAACATCACAAAGCCTCCGGAATGAAAGAATAGAATATAGATAATTGAAATAAAAGAATGGAGAAGAAAATGCCAACTTCTGTCACAAAAGAGTTTGAGAAGGCATCCTTAGGAGAAGGGTCGAATGGAGTTGTTGGAACACCAAGAACGAAAAAGAATAAGCTTAATATGGTCCTATGGAATACATCTCAAATTATGAGGTGAAATTCTGCCACTGACGAAAAATAATAGATTGGATTGATATCAACAAGGAGACGAGAAACTTATTTCCCCGGGAGGATAAATGAAGAAATTGGATCATTTATAAGCACCATAATTAGCAACAATCCTTAGGGAAAGTTTTAGGTGAAATATAACCCAAGATAATTCCAATGAAGAGATTGATGGATTTAAAATACCTCATTCTTAACAACGTGTGAATCATGAAACATGAACTCAAATTATCAAGAATGACATAATACCACCTCCAATGATACGGAAGAAATAATTGCACTCCGAATAGCAAGATGAAGAAAACTTGAGCTTCTTAGCAAAGAATGTCGATGAACACTTCGAGAAGGAATTAAATCCTTGATGAATCCATCATGTAGAACCTTCATGAAGAACTCCAGTAATAAAAGAATGATCCAAAATAATTGAATGATGAAAAGAATAAGATTGAAGCCTTGCAATGATTTAGATAGAGATCTCCGTGATAATATAATTGAAAGAGGTTGGAACTCCGGGAAAAAGAGAAGATGAAACAAATGAAACCGAGAATTTGAAGGGCCTCTGGAATAAAGAATTAATCATTAGGATGAAACAAGAATAAGAATTACATTATGCTTGTCCTTCATCAATTAAATTGATGATAAACAATGGATTTGGCACACTACTTATTCTCGTAGAAAGGATTAAGATAGATATAGCATAACTTGAGAACGTCTTCTACAAGTTACCGGTAGGATTGGGAAGAACGAATGAATATATACGATAACGAATGACGAGAACTCTTGCACGAACCACCGTTAGGATTGACAACGAATAACTAGATGTTATAGCAAGGAAGAAAAATCCTGAATAGCCACCGTAAGAATTGGAAATGAACGAAGTAAAGGGGTGAATCACCGGTAAGAATTAGCAAATGAACGAAGATGTTTGCGAGAATTTAGATCCATGAGAACGAAGAGATTACGAGCTGATTAGAGAGCGTAGTTGAATGATGCACCGGTAAGATTTTGAGTATGAGAGCTGAAAGCTGGAATGAATAAACCTAAATTTATGGACTCCGGATAATCAAACTGAGAAGACTCTTGAATTGCTCCGGATGGGTGAAAAGAATTCTCACAATCAAAAATAGTTATGAGAGGAAGGCAACAAGCTAGAATGACGAATCTTCGAGAGAACGGATAAGATATGGAGGAAAAACTCTTCTTCGGTCTTCAAAATCTGAGAATGACGACGACAAACACCACCGTGAATTGTTGAGACACTCTGGAATAAAGAAGAGTAGAAAAGTTGAATCAACAATGAAATGAATTTGAAAGATCTTGGAGAAAGACATTTGACTGATGATAAATCATTCTTACGTCAAACTTCAAAAAGAAATTTTTAGAATAGCTCCGATAGAATTAGAAGAGTCAGGTAAGATCCTGGAAAAAGACCTGTGGGTTAGGGCCCACTCAAAAGAAACACCGTAGAACGATTTAAAAGAGAGAATGCTCTGGTAAGATTTAAATGGCTAGAATGAGATAACAACCTCGAAATAGGTTGAACTGATCTTGAAAGACAAGAAGATCTTTCTAAGATATCTTTAGCACTCCGGAATCATTGAATAGCAAGAAATGGACGATTAAGAGGTCCACTAGCACAAAAAGGCATAGAAATGAGGAAAAGTGTAAAGAAGCACCAAAAGCTTGAATTGAATCCACCGTAGGAGAAAAAGGAACGAAGAATGATGAACTTGAAGCTCCGTTAAAATCTTCATGAGAAACACCGGGTAAGAACATTGAAAGAAAAGAAAGAAGAGACTTCAGATGAATAAGATGGACACTTGATCAAGAAATCTGAGTCCTTGAAGAAAAAGGGTGGGTGGGCGGGAAAAAAAGGCAACTTGGAGACGGATGAAACAAACACCGTTGAGAAGAACTGATAATTGGTCTTGCGAATGTTGAAGTGATCGGATCCACTTGAAGAGAAACACGCCGGTTGAAAAGGATTGACATGACAATCTCGATTATCATGAAGGATTTGTATTCACATCGGAGTATGAGAACACCGCTTAGGAAAAGGTATGGAATCAACATTTGACTTCGAAGCAACTCGAATACGACAATTGAAAACAAAAACAAAGGATTGGCTTGCAGAATAAGCCGGAACAAACATATGATAGAGATTTCGTCCGAAGTTTTCGTGGTGGGGCCTACACGGGCTCGATCGTACAACACCATCATGTACAAGGCAGTGCACATGACATATAAAGTGTCCGAGTCGGCATAGCCAAGGACTCTTTAAGGCACAACGAGACCACTGTAAAACCAACCGTGGATAGGCGGACCACTAGACGTCGAACCCCAATTTCATATCATACATCTGTCGGAAAGATATACTAAGAGCTACTTGAATTCCCACTTATAAACTCCCGAAATTTTCCGGTTATGCAATCAGGTGTTGGGGATACAGGGGAAGCATAATATCTCACCCAAAACTAACAAATCCTACATCCAGCTGTATCCATCCTTCAACACATAACGAAGAAACCTTCGGAAATCATCTACCTCAACCTTCGAAAAGCATCCGTTATACGAGTTATGGCAATACTCCCGAACTCCCGCCCCAGTACTGGGTGGCGTCGAGGTTATCTCACCAACAACTGCATAAAAGAGATTTTCGATGTCGGTGAAACTAATCTCAGGTATTCCAGAACTGCAACGATAAAATTGTGATGACAACACCTCGGAGCTCAACTCCTCGGGACACTTCCACAACCCCTAAATGTCAGGAGGCACCAAGAACAATGTTCTCGTCACAAAACCATCGGAACGATTCCAAGATACCCGCGTGATCCTAAATTTTTTTAGTGAAATTTGAGAAGAGAAGAGTCAAAACTCTACGTCAGGATGCCTCACCAGAGCGACGAAGGGACTGAGGAGTAAAAAGAATTCCTAAACTCTCTGATATATATAATTCCTAAATGACTCAAAACATTTCTAGACTCAATAACGCCAGCGATTCAATCAAGCAGGGGGCTCCTAAGGTCGGCGACGGCTCTGATACCAACTTGTAACGCCCTCGATGCGGCTATATCTCCCATGTGTTGAAGCACGACTTAGAGGCATAACCGTATTGAAAGAAATGTCGCAAGTGAGGTAATCTTCACAAGACCCATGTAATACATAAGGGAAAGAGATAAATAGTTGGCTTACAATCGCCACTTCTCACAATTACATGAATAAAGCATTACATCAACCAGATACAATCAAGGTCTGACTACGGAAGCAAAATAAAAGAAGACTACCCCAAAAGCTACGCAGATCCCCGATCGACCCCAACTGGGCTCCACTACTGATCAACTGGAAACGGAAACGACATAATGAACATGATCTTAAATGAGCTCCTCCTTGAGTTCGGTTGTGTCATCTTCACGGTTCAACGGCACCTGCAAGCTGGTTTTGGAAGTATCTATGAGTCACGGGGACTCAGCAATCTCACACCCTCGTGATCAAGACTATTTAAGCTTATAGGTAGGGTAAAAGGTATGAGGTGGAGCTGCAGCAAGCGACTAGCGTATATGGTGGCTAACATACGCAAATGAGAGCGAGAAGAGAAGGCAAAAGCATGGTCGAACATCTATGATCAAGAAGTGATCCTAGAACAACCTACGTCAAGCATAACTCCAACACCGGGTTCACTTCTCGGACTCCGCCGAGAAGAGACCATCACGGTTACACACGCGGTTGGTGCATTTTAATTAAGGTAAACTTCAGGTTTTCTACAACCGGACATTAACAAATTCCCATCTGCCCATAAGCGCGGGCACGGCTTTCGAAAGTTCAAACTCTGCAGGGGTGTCCCAACTTAGCCGATCACAAGCTCTCACGGTCAACGAAGGATATTCCTTGTAGCGGGAAGACCCGATCAGACTCGGAATCCCGGTTACAAGACATCCTCGACAATGGTAAAACAAGTCCACCAAGACCACCTGATGCGCCGACATCCCGATAGGAGCTGCACATATCTCGTTCTCAGGGCACACTGGATAAGCTAAGCGTACGGGAGCCAATGTAACCCAAGTTGCCAAGGGACGGCCCCGCACAGTGCTCTGGGTTGGACCAACACTTAGACAAGCACTGGCCCGGGGGTTTTAAAAATTAAGATGACCCTCGGGATGCGCGACTCCCAAGGGAAAAAGGCTAGGTGGCGAATTGTAAAACCAAGGTTGGGCCTTGCTGGAGGAGTTTTATTCAAAGCGAACTGTCAAGGGGTTCCCATTATAACCCAACCGCGTAAGGAACACAAAATCCGGGAACATAACACCGATATGACGGAAACTAGGGCGGCAAGAGTGGAACAAAACACCAGGCATAAGGCCGAGCCTTCCACCCTTTACCAAGTATATATATGCATTAATTAAATAAGATATATTGTGATATCCCAACAAAATATCCATGTTCCAACATGGAACAAGCTCCAATCTTCACCTGCAACTAACAACGCTATAAGAGGGGCTGAGCAAAGCGGTAACATAGCCAAACAACGGTTTGGTAGGACAAGGTGGATTAGAGGCTTGGTTTAACAATATGGGAGTCATGATAAGCAAGTGGTAGGTATCGCAGCATAGGCATAGCAAAAGAGCGAGCAACTAGCAAGCAAAGATAGAAGTGATTTCGAGGGTATGGTCATCTTGCCTGAAATCCCGCAAGGAAGAAGAACGAGTCCATTTAGAAGACAAACGGACGTAGTGGAACGGGTCCTCACAAACGCGACGTTACCGGAACCAAACCGAAGAAGCAACACCGGAAAGAAGCACACAACATAGTACACAAGCAACACATGAACATGGTATGATATGCGGGATGCGGTATGCGATGCATATGCATGATTGCAAAGGAATGATTGAACCTGGCCTAAACTTGGAAACCCAAGAGTGCCACTGGAAAGGTGAGGTGATTTCGGCTGAAATCAATATAAAGATCACCGGAATCGGATGCACGGTTTGGAAATGGCAAGCAAAACAAATATGGCACCGGTCTGCGATAAACAGCAAGTAGCCATCTAAATGCATCAAGATAAGTATGCTACAACACTCAAACATGGCAACAAGATACATGGATGGGATTCACTCAAGATGCTTGACAAAAGATGAACACTGAGCTACGGCTAATTTACTCATTAACAGGTTCAAACAAGCATGGCAAAAGTGCAAAAGATAACAGGTTTCAGACTTAGTGAAATTAACACAAGTCTGGAATTTATCATCAGGAAGCACACTTTAGAGCATGAAAACTACATGATACAGGAACATAACATGGCAAAACAAGGCATGGCATGAAGCTACTCAAAGCACTTAACAAAAGGCCCTTAGTGACCTTGAGCCAAAAGGGATCAGAGAATACAATTGCAAGCATGTGAACATAGCAAAAACATAAACAGATCTCAGACTTAGTGAAAAACTGGAGCATGCAAATCAGTTAACGAGTGGGCATGTTTACGAGCTCGATGCACTCACTACAGAGCATGGCATGACAAACTAAGCATACACCCATCAAGAAGATATGGCATAGAAGCTAGACATGGCAATAACTACAACATAGCTTGCACGGATCAATAGCAACATCCTTGGCAAAATCGCTAAACAAGTTAACAATCTGCCAGGAACATTTTATAGCAAAAGTAGAGCTCGATTGACTCAAGCTAGGGTGCTCCATAAATGCGAACAAACATGGATGGATATAGCACCACAATGTTAACAAAACATCCTTAATGATCATCCTCAAAAGAGGCACGGATCACTAGGAAACAACATGAACATATGGCATAACGACAAAAACAGAACAAGGACTTGGTGAAATCCTAAGTCCCTGAAATCAGCATTACCGATTACGCTACTTTGCATGCTTGTGATAGTCACCACAAATGTCAAAAAAATACATGGCATACACCCCTTTAAAGATGGCATGGCATATAAAAAAACACATGTAGAGTTCTGGATCATATCATGCACACATTAAACATGGCAAAAATGACAAAATGCCATTTGCTGAAACAGATCGGACAAATTCCTCACATAGCCCTCTTCCAACTGCATTCCGGGCATCAAGATGAGCTCAAATGAAAATGATGCCGTGAGAAGAAATGATGTACTCGTCGAGGCGAACATTTTGATATGCTACACGCGCGAATCGGAGCAACGGGTGATGAGTTATGACATGATGAAAAGAGGCATATGAATCTGAAAATTTTCAGGACTTAGACGAATTTTAGCGAGCGTCAAATAGTAAAACGACGCACAGGCAGGATATAGCGGCGTAGCTCACCATGGGCTCGGCCCAAAAGGACGGAGAGGCAGGCCGAGCCAGGCGATCTGGGCAGATGCTGCTGGGCCTCCGCGAGGCCGGTCAATGGAGCAATCGGGGAGGAGGTCAGCTGGATCGGGCTCCTCCCAATCCATGGCGGCGGCGGCGCTAGGAGACTCCGGCGATGGGGATGGCCGAAGCCACGGCGGGTGGCGCCGGATCTGGAAGCAGGCGGCGGCGGGCTCCTCCTCGGGCTCGGATCGAGGCCGGAGCACTCCGGGACAGCGGCAGGGAGGCGTTCGGGCGACGGGGCGCGCTCCGACGAGCGAAGGCAGCTGCCGGCGATGGCGGTGGCAGCGCCGGGCGGCGGTCGGCGGTGGGGATCGGTGGCAGGCGCACGGAGGAGCGAGCGCTCTGGGCGCCGCGGGCCCGCGCGGTGGAGAGAGGTAGCGGTGACAAGTGGCTGCTCCTGAGGGGAGGAGAGGGGCGGCGGAGCTGACGTGGCACCTTTTGATTGGACAGAGTGAGGTGGCGGTGGGGTGGACGCGTCCACCGGCGGGCGGACATGTTCGGCGGTGCGGAGAGAGGTGAGATCTAGGGTTTCGTCCGTGAATTTGGAAGGGTTGCACATATATATAGGTAGAGGGAGCGAGGAGAGTCCAAATGAGGTGCGGTTTTCGGCCACGCGATCGTGATCAAATGACCGAGATGATGGATGGGGTTTAAGTGGGTTTTGGGCCACTTTGGAGGGGTGTTGGGCTGCAACACACATGAGGCCTTTTCGGTCCCTCGGTTAACCATTGGAGTATCAAAATAAGTCCAAATGGCACGAAACTTGACCGGTGGTCTACCAGTAGTAAACCAAGGCCGCATGACAAGTCTCGGTCCAATTCGAAAACGTTTAACACCCTCACACGAAAAGAGGTAGAAAGGGGCACCGGGTGACATAGAAGCGCCGGATTGCAAAACGGACAACGGGGAAAATGCTCGGATGCATGAGACGAACATGTATGCAAATGAAATACACATGATGACATGATATGCAATGCATGACATGCAAGCAATGACAAGGCAACAACAACGAATAACTGGAGGACACCTGGCACATCGGTCTCGAGGCGTTACAGTGGAGGTTGGAGGGGGTCGATGGTGGAGATGAACAGTATCCCATAGAGTCCCGTTTTGTGGTACGCCACACCCCTCCAGATGAACAGGACCCCCATTTCGACCGTAGCGCTCCAACACAAGTCCGTTTCCTCTGTCTTGCAGTACGCCACCCCTATTGATCAACAGGACCCCCGTTTCGACCGTACGAGGTCTGTTTCCTCCGTTTTGTGGTACGCCAGACCCCTCCCGATGAACAGGATCTTGTTTCGACCGTGGCCGGTCGAACACAAGGCCGTTTCCTCCATTCTGCGATACGCCAGGCCTCGTTTCCATCGGCTGTTCCATCCAAGCCCTCCCGATGAACACGACGACACATTTTGTTCTGACCCAGCTGGTTGGCTCCCCATGAACACGACGATGACACAGTTTCTCTATTCCGACCCAGCCATGTACACGAGCCCTGG
This sequence comes from Triticum aestivum, assembly GCF_018294505.1. Classification (NCBI taxonomy): domain Eukaryota; kingdom Viridiplantae; phylum Streptophyta; class Magnoliopsida; order Poales; family Poaceae; genus Triticum; species Triticum aestivum. The sequence continues at coordinate 415,189,881 of NC_057794.1, read as the reverse complement.
CCGTACGTATGCGCGAGTAGGCGTTCGAGACCCTGCCCATATGTACGTTTGTGGCCGTATTTTCTTTCTTGCACACTGACCACTGTACGTATGTGTACATGCTACGTGCGCGCCTCTACTACGACACGTGCACGCCTCTACATCGACCAGTATGTACGTACACGTTCGTGACCAGAATGACAATGCTACGTATGCTTCGACCAGGTGGGTCCCGACTGTCAGGCACTTCCTTGCGTGCGAAGATGTTGTTGGTGGGTCCCAGCAGTTAGGGGGGCGAATCATTTTTTTTCCCGGACGCACTTCCTTGCATGCGAAGATGTAGCTGGTGGGTCCCAGCAGTCAGGGGGAAACATTTTTTCGCGAAATACGGTGGCCCGTCCGGTGGGTCCCCGCTATTAGGTGGAGGAATAATTATTTTGTGCGTAATAAGGAGGCACTTCCTTGCTACGGCCGTGGCCCCAGCTGTCAGCCTCTCCACGTACAGTCCACGTCCGATGGAAGCCGTTCCTTGACCATGTTGACCATGCTGCACCGAGAGCACCAAGGCGGTGGCGAGGCCTAGGAAGGGGATGAAGCAGAGCCGGGGAAGACGTGGCCGTGGAAGCCCGCGCGGAGAGGAGTACGAGGGTTCACTAGTTCGGCTGTGGTGTGAGGCTGCCGTCGCCGCAGAATAACAGGGGGTGTGGGTGAGTAGAGGGATGGCCTGTCCAGCGGTGGGAGTAGTAGGGGGCGGTGAGGCCTCCGCGGCATCGCAGCTGGCCACGGGAGGCAGGAGCACGAGGCACGACCAGTGCTGGTTTGGGCGGCTGGAGCAAGAAGACCAGAGGTTGAAGAAGCACTACGGCCGTTGGATGGACATCGTACGGTCAAGGGAGCTAGAATCGTGCATATTGACTAAGTTGACAAAGCCCTCCGTCCCCGTCAACTTAGTAGGCCCACAAGTGAGCCTCCCACTATACTAGGTCCCAGCTAGCAGGGGGAGTATTCATTTTTTGTGCGTAATAAGGAGGCACTTCCTTGTGTGCGAAGATATAGCTGGTGGGTCCGAGCTGTCAGCGGCGGTAACCTTTTTTCGTGAAATACAGAGGCCCTTTCAGTGGGTCCCAGATGTCAGGTGGAGGAATCATTATTTTGCACATAATAAAGAGGCATTTCCTTGCGTGCGGCCGTGGACCCAGCTGTCAACCTCTCCATGCACAGTCCACTTCAGATGCATGTCGGTCGTTGACCATGTTGACCAGGCGACGCTGAGAGCACCAGGGCGATGGACGACGACGAGGCCTAGGAAGGGAATGACACGGAGCTAGGGAAGACTCAGCAGTTGTTTCCCATGCGGAGGGGAGTACGACTGTACGAGGGTTTATTGGTTCGTCTGCCGTCGCCGGAGAATAATAGCAAGTGTGGGTGAGTAGAGGGATGGCTAGGCTAGCGATGGGAGTATGGTGGGGCGGTGAGGCCTGCGCGGCAGCAGAGCCGGCCGCGGGGAGGAGGGAGCAGGCAGTCCCGCCGGCGCTTGTTTGAGCGGCTGGAGTAGGAAGAGTGGAGATTGAAGAAGCACGATGGCCGTTGGATGGACATCCAATAGTCACTGCTTGTGCGTCAACCTTTTTTAGGAAAGCCTCAAATCTGTGGAAAACAACATACAACCCATCTGCAATTATTTCTAATAATTTACAGCCCATTTGCTAATTCTTAAGGTTTTTTTGGAGCCCATATTCTTTTTGTTAGCATTATAGCCCATATTGTGGCCACGGTTAAAAAATATATGAAATTTTGCATATTTCGGTGCGGTCCGAACTGTTTTTAATCCCGAAATTTTGAGTCACGTTCAAACTGATTTTAAAAATAAATATATATCAATATAAAATCCAACAAATTGTCCACACATAAAAATCAATGCAATTTAAAATCTCAGAATGAAAAAAAAGAAATTTGAAACTAATTGTCTGTTTGATGTGTTTTAAAAATGTACAACCCATTTCTCATTACTAATAGGCCATTTTTCGGCCAACCGAATGAAGCTCTCCTCATCTTGAAAGATTTGCAGCCCAACAGGCGTGACAAAGCGGCTCACTTGGAAAATCACAAAAAACTGGGCTATGTCCATGGACCCAGCTGTGGCCGTGGACCCAGCTGTCAGCCTCTCCACGTACAATACTCTTCCGATGGAAGTTGGTCATTGACCACATTGACCATGCCGCACCGAGAGCACCAAGGCGATGGACGACGGTGAGGCCTACGAAGGGGACGACGCAGAGCCGGGGAAGACGTGGCAGTGGATGCCCACGCGAGAGGTGTACGAGGGTTCACTGGTTCGGCTGCGGTGTGAGACCGCCGTCCCCGCGGGGCCTGGCTAGCAGTGGGAGTAGTAGGGGGCGGTGAGGTCTCAACGGCAGCACAGCCGACCACTGGAGGCAGGAGCAGGCAATCTCCCTGGCACTGGTTTGGGCGGCTGGTGCAAGAAGAGCAGCGATTGAAGAAGCAACATGACCGTTCGATTCAAATCCAACGGTTACTGCTGCTAGAATCGTTTCTTGACTAAGTTGAGAAGCCTTGCGTATGCGTCAACTTAGTAGGCCCATAGGTCAGGCACCCAACCGGTGCGCCCCAGATGTTAGTGGGAGGAATCATTTTTTTCGCGTAATAAGGAGGCAGTTGATTGCGTGCAGCCAGCCCAGCAGAGGGAGTAGGGTGGGCCCGGGAAGCCTGCGCGACATCACAACGGGCTACAAGAGGAGGGAGCAGGCAGTCCTGCTGATGCTAGTTTAGGCAGCTAGAGCAGGAAGATAAGAGATTGAAGAAGCACGTCGGCCGTTGGATGGACATCCAATAGTCACTGCTGCTAGAATCGTGTGTTGACTGACAAAGCCGTGTGTAAACAAGCCAACCTTGAAATCTGGGGCGTGTACAACCCATTTGCTATTATTTTTATAATTTTTACTCATTTTCTAATTCATATGGAATCTATTGCAGCCCGTTTTCCATTTTTAGAATTGCTGCCCATTTTCTGGTCAGTACCAGGGTTAAATAATTAACTAAATATGTGGGGAATTTTGAAAATTTGCAAAGTTTTCCTGAGGAAAAAATATTCTTAATCCAAAAATTAGTAGCCATACTAAAACAAATTTAAAAATAAATTAGTACTATGTCATGTTAAATCCAATGAAATACTCCCTCCGTCCCAAAATTCTTGTCTTAGATTTGTCTAAATACAGATGTATCAAGTCATGTTTTGGTATTAGATACAGCCGTATCTAGACTAATCTAAGACAAGAATTTTGGGACAGAGGGAGTATAAGGTATCAGTGAAGAACAAAAGCAAAAAAAGAAACTAATATCCCATTTGCTATTTTTTTTGGAATTTTCAACCCCTTTTGATATTACTTTTAACAGACACTGACCATACTTTTTGGCCAGGCCGGAATGCATCCCTCCTCGTCTTGAAAGATTTGCAGCCTAGTAAGTCGAAGAAAACAAATAGGCCTAGCTTGGGTATTCTTCAAAAATAAATACTGGGCTACCTATTTTCCCAAAGAAAAAACTGCTGGGCTGGTCATGTTGTTAGACGGGCCATAGAGACCGCACAACCCAGTTTATAGCCTGCTCCTCCGAATTACTACTAATAAAAAGTGGTGCAATTCTATCGTTAATTGACTATACATTGAAAATGATGTGGGTCCCAGATATCAGCAGGGTGGATTAGAGTAAAAAAATGAGGGGTTCATCTGAGTAGTAAAAGAGGCGCTTTCTTGTGTTCGGGAGTGGACCTGGTGGGTCCGTACTGTCATACTCACAACTACAGTCCTCTCCCGATTCACTATGTTGACAGGGCCGGACGGTGGCGCCACGGTGAGCGCACCAAGGCGGAGGATAAAGTGTTGCCGCCAATGTGTTGGGCTAGGTTGGACATTCTTATTGAAAATTAAAAATGGACCAGATCTATTTACGACGTTGACTATGATTTGCATGGGTCCGCTGGTTGCAGGAAGAAAATGCTGGGAGAAAGAAGACTGGTCGCTATCTTTGCCGAAGAATAATATCGACTGAATGTAACGACACTATCATAGGAAATAGTATCCTCCTGTTAAATCGTGAATTTAAAGAACTGGTGCATGAGCATTTAGCTTTATTTATTTATTTACTTATTTATGTTTAGGGGACCATGAGCATGTACCTGGGCCGGATTCATGTGAGAGCCTCCCTTCCAGTTAATTATGGGCTTCTCTATTGGGCCTTCATCAGTGGTCTGCATGTTATCAACAAGTGGAAAATGTGTTCCGTATGAAAAATAGTATGCGCTACGTACGGTACGGGGCACTAAAGGATCGAACCGTGCAACGACTTCCAAAACATTGTGTTTGTCGTTCTAACAACACATTTATTCAACCAACAGACAAAATATTACTGATTGTACATTGAAAACAACAGCAGCAACCAGGGCTGGGGGTGCAACAGAAGCAGTAAGCAGGCCAGAAGAGTGAAGACGCGACTCTCTCTTCCAAACCAAACATCAGCCATCATTACAAAAGTGCTACCAAAAAAGAACAAGTGTATGCATCAAACTAAATAAAGATCCTACTACAAAAAGTGTATGCATCTAACTAACTGGCTCAGTTAGTCGTTACTATTTATTAAGCTGTGGAGATTGGCTGAAGGCTTGAACCAGATGGGTGCCTGACGGGGGAAACTCCAGCCAGCAGGTCGAAGTCTGATACTTGCGACCCTCTCTCCTACTTTGGGCTGCAGAGCGTGGCGACACATATCAGGGTATGGTGCATGCAGAGACGCATGGTACGCTGTGTACACACAGTTTTGCCTGATGAACGAAACCGTGCTGCCATCATGATCCTTGCTGTCGGTTATCTCCTGGTTAATCGGATAATTCAGTCTGACAAACAGAGAGCGTGTACCAAGGCTACTTACCAACCTCCAGTCAAAAATTCCTGAAGGCCTAGAGAATCTGGGATCCTGCTCAAAGACCTTGCAATGACTGTGATTGTATTCCGTGAAACAACACGTCCGATACGTGCGAATGATCATCAATTGTTCACCGTCCTCTGATCGAGCCAGGAACCACCTGCAACTGCCATGCCACTTTTCTTTGAAAGGTTCTGGGATTAGGAAGGGTAGGGACACCGGGCGGCCTACAACATCATATCAAGTTGGAGTCAAATAACCCTAAAAAAGGTTGGAGTCAAATAAAAAAGGGCTCTTGATGTAGTCAATCTTAAGAACGGCATGCTATGAGCATGAATATTTTTTTAGTAAATGTTGACAGTAATATAAGCAAGCCATCATGATATCATAGGAAAGTAACATACTGCTATAACATCCATTTGTAGCGATGACTGGAGTAGGCCAACAATACGTCCAGCCATAGAAGGAGTCGATAGTGTAAATGAGGCCCTTGTGTTCAATGGCATCAGAGAACCATGGAGGATGTATGATCTTGAGATGGACATGCAAATTTATCCACTTACCGCAGCGACCTGTCTGATAGGCGAGACCGTGGTTGAAGAACGCAATTAGCCTGAAGTCTTTATAATTCACAGATCTTGTGGGCACTTGACAGATTACAACCTTGAGCAAATGAAACTTGGTATCCTGTTGGCTACTGTAAGATTCCGAGTATTCTGGGCCGCGGTGCCAAAGTAGTGTAGTGTTAATCGAAGGAAGGGGGATCAATCGCTGGGTGTAGACCTCCATGAGCATCCAGCTGCCGCGACCGTTGACGAGCACCATCCAAGACGTGTTCATGCCGACCCAATACATACCGTTAATGTAGTTGAGGGTGACGGGGATCGGATCGCAGTCAAGGGGGTTGATGCTTGCCACCCTACGATCGTTATGCTGCGTGACATGCCATTTCTGAAGATCAGGCGACATCAGCAAGCAAGGAGCTGGCTTAAAAAGCTCCGGCCTGAGGGCTTTGAGTAAACGGTACAACCCCCATGAGCACGCGGCGAGTGGCATGGTATTGAGATTGTCCACACGTGAAACAATGATCTTGATTAACTCTGTGGGGAGCGAATTCCAGCCACTCTTTCGGCGGACGCTGCTCGGTTCTGCCATTGTTAGCGCTTGGGTTTCGGACAAGGGGGGAGGCGCCTTAGCGGGGATGGAAGATTGGACAAGGGTGGAGGTGCCTTAGCAGGGATGGAAGATCGGACAAAGATGGAGAAGCGAATATGTGCTGCGGGAAGTGGACAGGTGATGATGACTAGAACACGCCGCTTGACTTACGAGACACATACCAGCAGCGTAGGGTCATATTGAAGTCAGATAACTTGCTTGAGTGATCACAGTACTGGTCCAATCATTGTTATATCAAAAGTAAATTGTTTGGAGTGAAACATAAGATATTTTTAGTGATACGTATATCAAAAGTAAACTGTTTTCTTTCATATTTGTGAATATGTATTATTCTACTTTGGATCCGTTACAACGGACGGGCTCATTGTTATAAAGGTTTATCTCTTGCATTCTCCGCAACCAACACCTAGTGTACTGGTCCGGGCTGGATGCTCACAGAGTACTTAGAATACATGATTAAGGATGGATTTGTTTCTTTTTAACTTCTTGTACAAATCTGTAGCCAGCCTGCAAGTCATGTACACTGTACTGACAGTGGAACCCACAGAGTACGTAGAATACAATATTAAGGATGCAATTAACTTTTTATAGAGGGAGAATCATACACGCATTGAACTCAAATGGATTGGACATGAATCTATTATTCTCCAATGGCAACCGGCAAATTTCCTCCCGCGGGCCGGAGTAGGTTTCTCGATTTGCATGTGGGTTTAACGGAGGGGTTTGATGGAGGCGAGGAGGCGTGTTCAGCCGGGCGTGTAGTGGACGGTGCAGTACTATTCGTTTTGACAACTACAACTAGTATATTACTAGTACGTGGGTACGTGCATATGGTTGTAGAAAGTATTTTCACATCTATCACACTGCAGCTCCACGGTTGTAGAAAATATTTTCATGGTTGCAAAACTTGGTAACATAATTTTTTCCATGTCATGTATTTGTGCAGTGTGATAGATGACTTCACCATTGTACTATCATATACATGTGGTATTCCCTAAAAAAATGCTATTTCATGGACGGACGGGATGCAAAGCTACCAGTACTTTGATACACTCTAGGAGAAGGATGGAGATAGGAGTACAGGACCGAAAGTATGGCGTGACTATGGTTTGCTGCACTGCAGGTCCATCAGTCCATGGTCGGACAACATCCTTCTATCTACGTGGCCCAACCTTGCAGTGCACAAACACGACGTCCTGGAATAAACAATTCGGGTGGGCCTAGATTTCTCTAGAATGAACAACCAGCTACATGGTGGATACTGTAGACGCGAATTCGTGCATTCTGAACCATAGGATTTGTCGTGGATCTAAGGATGATAGTAGAATGGGGGGGTAGGTATGAGGAGGCAAGGTCCTAGCTATGGCGAAGTTGTACACATGAGTTTTACGAGTTCAGGCCCTTCGCGGAGGAAGTAACAGCCCTACGTCTCGGTGCCCTGAGGCGGTCGATTGGATTACGTATGTGTTTGTGTGTGTGTGTGTGTGTTTACAGAAGGTGCGAACCCTTGTCGTAGTGGAGGGGGTGGCTTATATAGAGTGCGGCGCCAGGACCCCAGCCAACCCACGTTACAAGGAGTTTAAGGTACATAAAGAGATGGCGTTATTGGTAATGCTAGCCTTAAATGCCTTAAATATTACAGAGTGGACGCTTGCCCATTGCTGTTCTCGACGACTCTTGGTCTTCAAACATGTCAATGGATTCTTGTATGGTCGAATGATCGTGTGGTCGAGTGACCCAAAGAAGGAGGAGTCTCCGAGTGACTGGTAGGTCGAGTGGATTGCACTCGACACCCTTGTTGGGCCCTCCCTGTTGTCTCTTGAGCTTCTTTGCTTCTAAGGCAGTGACCTTGGATAGGACATATAGGTCAGGCCTATTACCCTACCCCAGGTCTATGTCCTCATCCTTATTCCCCGAATGGATTGAGTTCCGAGTGAAAAGAAGGTTGAAGTTGATCTTGTCTTGACTCTTGTGTTTCCCAACTATTCATTTCTGAACAGAGGTCAGTGTTGGAATTTCGGCTTCGTTTCAGTCGCCTTGATCGATTCAGAAATTGCCGATTGGTTTTATAACGCCACCTGTCGAGTGTTGTCTTTGATGGGAAATCTTTGGTGTGACTGGTTGCGGCGGATCCCAGATTTTGCGGGATTTGAAATTTCGGGGGAAGCGCGATGGACGGAGCATGCCGTGGTAAGCGGAGTCGATAAACATGAACGTTTTGATTTCCGCACCACCTTTTTCGCCACGTATCTCGTGTGCGACTGTTGAGGTATTTGACAGGATCACCCGGGCCCGCGCGTCAGCCACTCGGAAGTGGGCCTTTAAAAGCGGCGAGGCGAGGTGCCTGCACTGTGCGTGTCCATTCTCCTTCTTCCTCTTGCTCCACCACCGCATCCGGCTTCTCCACTCTCGACGCCGCTGCTCCGCCGCCATGGGAAAGGAAAAGACGGCGGCGCTGGAACACGTGAAGAAGGCGACGGGGGCGGCGAAGGGCAAGAAGACGAATCAGGGATCTTCATCGCGCTCGAGGCTGCCGCCAGGTTGGATCTAAAGTGATTGGATCCGATCTTCGATTCGACAAGAGGATTTGAATGAGCTGGCCGAGTCAGGGCTGATCGTCCACAAGGCTTCTCGGTTGCCGGAGGGGGAGACAGAGCCGCAACCGCGACCGGGTGAGTGCATTTTGCTTGCTATGCATGCCGACCGTGGTTTCTTGCTACCCCCGCATCCTTTTTTCTGGGGTTTCTTGAATCTCTTCGGGGCCCAACTCCATCATTTCACTCCCAACACCATCACGTATCTTGCTACATTCATGTCCATGTGCGAGAATTTCTTGGGGTGTCGACCGCACTAGGGTCTTTTCAAGCACATTTTCACCATCCGATCCCAGTCAGTGAAGAAATAAAACTCGAAGGACGAGAAAACCCACGTTATCCAGATGTGTGGGGGTTTGGGTATCCAGAAGAGGAAAAGGAGTTCCTTTCCTCCGATGACCCTTCCTGAGTCGGTCAGAGGCTGGCAGTCGACCTGGTTCTACTACAAGGATATCACGACTCCAGGCCAGTCGACTGGACTTGCTCCTTTTTCTTTCGACCGTGTTAAGACTCCTTCCTTGTTGAAAGTGACCGCCGCGGAGAAGGCAGAGACAGGCATGCTGGTCGAGAGGGTGGTCCAGCTGATCAACCAAGGGGTCACCGGCATGGATTTGTTGGAGGTGTTCCTCAGTCGGCACATCCAACCTCTCCAGGTCCGTGACCATTCCATGTGGATGTACTCCTGCGCTGGCGACACCTCACGGGTTCATCCAGAGGAGGTTTTGGCCAAAACAGTGGCTCAATAGCTGGCGAGCATCATAGGGAACAAGGACAACCCCAGGGGCGCCAAGAGAGTCGACCCTTTCAGCAACAGCAACCAGCCAGACAAGGTTTAGCCGATATGACCGATTGCATTTGAATGCGTTTTCCGACTATTTGTTAATCTGACTGATTTCCACTCGACTTCTTGTCTTGTAGATTTACACAAATCATTGAAGTGACCGAGTGCTGCCAAACTCCAGACGACCCACCGAGTGCTGCCAAGGAAGCTCTTCTTCAGTTGAATCTCGTGATGGGACAGATGAAAGTGGTGCACGAGGCCAGTCAGGTGGCCTTGAACGTCGACGCTGCTCTGCAGACCAATGTCTAGGTTAGTTGGTTTCCGACTAATCTTACTTCTCATCCACCCACTGGGGTTTGTCTGCCCTAACGTCGTAGAGGTCTTCCACTTCAGTCGACTTGGATTTTTGAACTAGTGGGGGCTCGCTGAGTGCACCCACTGGGTGTAGTCCCTGAGACCATAGTTGATAACCCACAAGTATAGGGGATCAATTGTAGCCTCTTTCGATAAGTAAGAGTGTCGAACCCAAAGAGGAGCTAAAGGTAGAACAAATATTCCCTCAAGTTCTATCGACCACCGATACAACTCTACGCACACTTGACGTTCGATTTATCGGAAACAAGTATGAAACTAGAAGTACTTTGTAGGTGTTTTTGGGTAATCTTGCAAGAAAGTAAAGAGCACATAAATAAAAGCTAGGGGATGTTTAGATAAAGACACAACTAAATTAGTTTTATTAAAGAGCTTTTGTCAACAAGAAGGTTATTTGTCCCTAGGCAATCGACAACTAGACCGGTAATCATTATTGCAATTTTATTTGAGGGAGAGGCATAAGCTAACATACTTTCTCTACTTGGATCATATGCACTTATGATTGCAACTGTAGCAAGCATCCGGAACTACTAAAGATTCATTAAGGTAAAACCCAACCATAGCATTAAAGTATCAAGTCCCCTTTATCCCATACGCAAACAACCTACTTACTTGGGTCTGTGCTTCTGTCACTCACGCCACCCACCATAAGCAAATCATAAGCATATTGCAAACCCTATAGCGAGAATCCCTCACGCTTGCGCGTCACGGAGAGCACTATAGGACATCACCAATAATAAAACATACAACTCAAACCAATCACGATCATCAAACAACCATTAGGACAAAACAGATCTACTCAAACATCATAGGATAGCCATACATCATTGGGAAATAATATATAGCGTTGAGCACCATGGTTAAGTAGAGATTACAACGGGTAAGAGAGAGGTTACACCGCTGCATAGAGGGGGGAAGAGTTGGTGATGATGCCGGTGAAGTTGTTGGTGAAGATCGCGGTGATGATGATGGCCCCCGGTGGCACTCCGGTGCCACCGGAAGTGAGGGGGAGAGATCCCCCTCCTTCTTCTTCTTCCTTGACCTCCTCCCTAGATGGGAGAAGGGTTTCCCCTCTGGTCCATGGCCTCCATGGCATGGGAGGGGCGAGAGCCCCTCAGAGATTGGATCTGTCTCTCTGTCTCTCTCTGTTTCTGCGTTCTCAGATTCTTCCCTTTCACCGTTTCTTATATTCCCGGAGATCCGCAACTCCGATTGGGCTTAAATTTTAACACGATCTCTATCCGGATATTAGCTTTCTTGCGGCGAAAGAAGGGCTCCAACCTCCTTACGGGGTGGCCACGAGGGTCAGGGGCGCTCCTGACACCGTGGGGCGCGCCCCCTACCTCGTGCCCCCCTCGGGCACCGTCTCGCGATGATTCCACTTCCCAAAATTCATAAATATTCCAAAATAAATATCCATCAGTTTTTATTCCGTTTGGACTCCATTTGGTATGGGTTTTCTACGAAACAAAAAATATGCAACAAACAGGAACTGGCACTGGGCACTGGATCAATATGTTAGTCCCAAAAATAATATAAAAAGTTGCCAAAAAGTATATGAAATTTGAATAATATTGGCATGGAACAATCAAAAATTATAGATATGACGGAGATGTATCAGTATCCCCAAGCTTAATTCCTGCTCGTCCTCGAGTAGGTAAATGATAAGAAAGATAATTTTTGATGTGGAATGCTACCTAGCATAATCTTGGTCATATGTCCAATCATGGCATGAATATTAAGATACGAGTGATTCAAAGCAATAGTCTATCCTTTGACATAAAAATAATGATACTTCAAGCATACCAACCAAGCAATTATGTCTTATTGAAATAACATAGCCAAAGAAAGCTCATCCCTACAAAATCATATAGTCTGGCTATGCTCCATCTTCACCACATAAAGCATTCACATCTTGCACAACCCCGATGACAGGCCAAGCAATTGTTTCATACTTTTACGTTTCTCAAACCTTTTCAACTTTCACGCAATACATGAGCGTGAGCCATGGACATAGCACTATAGGTGGAATAGAATATGATGGTGGGGGTTATGTGGAGAAGACAAAAAAGGAGAAAGTCTCACATCAACTAGGCGTATCAATGGGCTATGGAGATGCCCATTAATAGATATCAATGTGAGGAGTAGGGATTGCCATGCAACGGATGCACTAGAGCTATAAGTATATGAAAGCTCAAACTAAAACTAAGTGGGTGTGCATCCAACTTGCTTGCTCATGAAGACCTCGGGCATTTGAGGAAGCCCATCATCGGAATACAAGCCAAGTTCTATAATGAAAATTCCCACTAGTATATGAAAGTGTTAACTCAGGAGACTCTCTATATGAAGAACATGGTGCTACGTTGAAGCACAAGTGTGGTAAAAGGATAGTAACATTGCCCCCCTTTTTTTTCTCTTTTTTTGCGGGCTTCTTTGGCCCCCTTATTTTTATTTAGGCTTCTTTGGCCTCTCCCCCTTTTTTGGGGAATGCTCTAATAATGATGATCATCACACTTTTATTTACTTACAACTCAATATTACAACTCGATACTAGAACAAAGACATGACTCTATATGAATGCCTCCGGCGGTGTACCGGGATGTGCACTGATCTAGTGTAGCAATGACATCAAAAAATGGACAAGCCATGAAAACATCATGCTAGCTATCTTACGATCATGCAAAGCAATATGACAATGATGCTCAAGTCATGTATATGATGATGCTGGAAGTTGCATGGCAATATATCTCGGAATGGCTATGGAAATGCCATAATAGGTAGGTATGGTGGCTGTTTTGAGGAAGGTATATGGTGGGTTTATGGTACCGGCGAAAGTTGCGCGGTACTAGAGAGGCTAGCAATGATGGAAGAGTGAGAGTGCGTATAATCCATGGACTCAACATTAGTCATAAAGAACTCACATACTTATTGCAAAAATCTATTAGTCATCAAAACAAAGTACTACGTGCATGCTCCTAGGGGGATAGATTGGTAGGAAAAGACCATCACTCATCCCCGACCGCCACTCATAAGGAAGACAATCAATAAACACCTCATGCTCCGACTTCGTTACATAACGGTTCACCATACGTGCATGCTACGGGACATGCAAACCTCAACAAAAGTACTTCTCAATTTCACAATTACTCAACTAGCACGACTCTAATATCACCATCTTTATACCGCAAAACTATTGCAAGGAATCAAACATATCATATTCAGCGATCTACAAGTTTTATGTAGGATTTTATGACTAACCATGTGAATGCAAGGAATCAAACATATCATATTCAGTGATCTACAAGTTTTATGTAGGATTTTATGACTAACCATGTGAATGACCAGATCCTGTCATCTCTCTAAATAGATATAAGTGAAGCAAGAGAGTTTTAATTCTTTCTACAAAAGATATGCCCACGCTCTAACAAATATAAGTGAAGCAAAAGAGCATTCTACAAATGGCGGTTGTCTAAGTGAAGAGAAACAGGCAATCCAAGCTTCAAATGATATAAGTGAAGCACATGAAGCATTCTATAAAGCCATACTCAAAAGATATAAGTGAAGTGCAATGAGCATTCTATAAATCAACCAAGGACTATCTCATACCAGCATGGTGCATAAAATAAAAATGAAAACTAAATGCAAAAGACGCTCCAAGATTGCACATATCGCATGAAGGAAACGAATCCGAAAACATACCAATACTTGTTGAAGAAAGAGGGGATGCCTTCCTAGCATCCCCAAGCTTAGACGCTTGAGTCTCCTTGAATATTTACTTGGGGTGCCTCGGGCATCCCCAAGCTTGAGCTCTTGCCTCTCTTCCTTCTTCTCACATCGAAACCTTCTCAATCATCGAACACTTCATCCAGACAAAACTTCAACAGAAAACTCGGTAAGATCCGTTAGTATAATAAAGCAAATCACTACTCTAAGTACTGTTGCAAACCAATTCATATTTTGTTTTTGAATTTTGTCTACTGTAATATAACTTTTCCATGGCTTAATCCACTAATATAAATTGATAGTTTCATCAAAACAAGCAAACTATGCATCAAAAACAAAATCTGTCTAAAACAGAACAGTCTGTAATAATGTGAAAATTCACCATACTTATCATACTTGAAAAATTCTACCAAAATTAGGGAAAATAAACAATTTGTATAGGAAGACATTTCAAAAATAATCATAAACATTTGAAGTTCCAGCTAAAAATGTAAAATCGCGCACTACAGCCAAAGTTTCTGTCCTGCACCGTACAAACCATCAAGCAAATGTAAACATCCTAAAGGCAAACCTTGGCATATTATTTTTATAATACAATGGAATTTTACGAGGGGATAATTATTTTTATTGAAAAGTTTCTGTAATTAAGATTCACAAAGTTCCCATGGGCATGAACAAAGTTCAAGGACGTCCCCCACTTTCACAATGCTCATCTCTCTCACTTTCACTTTTCTTTTAGAAAAAGTTTTGGGTTCCCCTCTTTATTTTTGTTGTTTTTAAACTATATGAAAACACTCAACAGAAATAAATGACTCTCTAAAAATTCCAGGTTGTCTCCCTGGCAGCGCTTTCTTTAAAGCCATTAAGCTAGGCATATGGTGCTCTAGTAATGAATCCACCCGGATCCCAAGGTATATCAAAGCCAATTTTAATTAACAATGATTTATAATTTAGTAGTGAGCACAAAGTAACATATATTGTCTAACAACAAAGTCTAACTCTCTTCCTATGCATCGGCATGTCATAAAAGAACAATTCACGCACACAAAGTAAAGGCCAATGCATAGTATAAATAGTTTCTTGCAATTTTATCATATTGGTAACATAGAGAGGTGGAGATATAGTTCCTCTCAAGTAATAATTGCAAGTAGGAGCAGCAAGCACGTGCATATTATATTCATCAAAATCATCATGTGTAATAGTAAGACGCAACCCATAAATATATTCCTTAATAAGAGAAAACTTCTCCGATATAGTGTAGTTTGGAGAATTCAAAGAGATAATAGGACTATCATGTGTGGGTGCAATAGCATCAATTTCATGTTTAACATAAGGAACTATAGCAAGTTCATCTCCATAAGCATAATTCATATTGGCATCTTGGCCACAAGCATAGCAAGCATCATCAAAACGGGATATTTCAAAAGAATCCAAGGGATCATAACAGTCATCATAGCAATCATCCTTCGGTAAGCACGAAGGGGAATTAAAACAATGTATGAGTTGAAGAGTTACTCTCATTAGAAGGTGGGCACGGGTGATCAATCCTCTCTTCCTCCTTTTGTTCTTCGCTCTCTTCGTCATCTCTTTCATCCAATGAGCTCACAGTTTCATCAATTTTTTCTTCCATAGACTCCTGCAAAATATTAGTCTCTTCTTGGACAGCGGAGACTTTCTTAACAAGCGCATTAATTTCATAATTGTATTCATAATTCCCATAACAATATTTCAGGATAGCTAAATTTTCAGGTCTATAAATAGCATCATCAAAATCTTCAAACTCTTTAAACATAGATTCAATTTCATAAGCACCCTTAAAAGCAACAAATTCTTCTATTTGTTCCACATCATAGTAATCATATATACCATTAGCATAAGAAGCTAAGGTTTCATTATCATTAAATTCACATGAAAAGGGAAGGTGTGGAGCCTTCATCCTAGAGCAACAAGTAATATCATAACTCAAGCATACTTGCCAAGCATACCACTTCAATATATGAATTTGATCCCATAATAGTTTCCCTTTTTGTGTCAAGCGATAATCCCTAAAGTAGTCACATTGATCCAACGTTACTCCCATTACATAATTGAATGGGGTTTTCTCAGGATTATTAAAGTAGTATATAATATTTTTCACATAACCAGCATCGAGGGTTTTAGGAGGTTCCCCATCTCCATGAGTAGCAAGTACACCTAATTTTTTTGGTATTTCATGTTCCATATCCATAACTAAAGATAGAGAACAACTAAGAACAGCAAATAAAAATTACTTAGTGATAAAGCAAACAAGCACACACGAGAATATTCACCCCACGCTATTGCTCCCCGGCAACGGCGCCAGAAAAAGGTCTTGATAACCCACAAGTATAAGGGATCAATTGTAGCCTCTTTTGATAAGTAATAGTGTCGAACCCAACGAGGAGCTAAAGGTAGAACAAATATTCCCTCAAGTTCTATCGACCACCGATACAACTCTACGCACACTTGACGTTCACTTTACCGGAAACAAGTATGAAACTAGAAGTACTTTGTAGGTGTTTTTGGGTAAGCTTGCAAGAAAGTAAAGAGAACGTAAATAAAAGCTAGGGGCTATTTAGATAAAGACACAACTAAATTAGTTTTAGTAAAGAGCTTTTGTCAACAAGAAGGTTATTTGTCCCTAGGCAATCGATAACTAGACCGGTAATCATTATTGCAATTTTATTTGAGGGAGAGGCATAAGCTAACATACTTTCTCTACTTGGATCATATGCACTTATGATTGGAACTGTAGCAAGCATCCGCAACTACTAAAGATTCATTAAGGTAAAACCCAACCATAGCATTAAAGTATCAAGTCCCCTTTATCCCATACACAAACAACCTACTTACTCGGGTCTGTGCTTCTGTCACTCACGCCACCCACCATAAGCAAATCATAAGCATATTGCAAACCCTACAGCGGGAATCCCTCATGCTTGCGTGACACGGAGAGCACCATAGGACAGCACCAATAATAAAACATACAACTCAAACCAATCACGATCATCAAATAGCCATTAGGACAAAACAGATCTACTCAAACATCATAGGATAGCCATACATTATTGGGAAATAATATATAGCATTGAGCACCATGTTTAAGTAGAGATTACAGCGGGTAAGAGAGAGGTTACACCGCTGCATAGAGGGGGGAAGAGTTGGTGATGATGGCGGTGAAGTTGTTGGTGAAGATCGCGGTGATGATGATGGCCCCCGGTGGGACTCCGGTGCCACCGGAAGAGAGGGGGAGAGAGCCCCCCTCCTTCTTCTTCTTCCTTGACCTCCTCCCTAGATGGGAGAAGGGTTTCCCCTCTGGTCCATGGCCTCCATGGCGTGGGAGGGGCGAGAGCCCCTCCGAGATTGGATCTGTCTCTCTGTCTCTCTCTATTTTTGTGTTCTCAGATTCTTCCCTTTCACCGTTTCTTATATTCCCGTAGATCCGTAACTCCGATTGGGCTGAAATTTTAACACGATCTCTATCCGGATATTAGCTTTCTCGCGGCGAAAGAAGGGCTCCAACCGCCTTACGGGGTGGCCACGAGGGTCTGGGGCGCGCCTGACACCCTGGGGCGCCCCCCTACCTCGTGCCCCCCTCGGGCACCGTCTCGTGATGATTCCACTTCCCAAAATTCATAAATATTCCAAAATAAATCTCCGTCAGTTTTTATTCCGTTTGGACTCCGTTTGGTATGGGTTTTCTACGAAACAAAAAATGCAACAAACAGGAACTGGCACTGGGCACTGGATCAATATGTTAGTCCCAAAAATAATATAAAAAGTTGCCAAAAAGTATATGAAAGTTGAATAATATTGGCATGGAACAATCAAAAATTATAGATACGACGGAGACGTATCAGTTGACTGCGGGCAGTCGACTGTGGTCTGAGAATCTGAATCTTCTCACTCGGTCTGGGCGGGTCATGCCGAGTGACAATCTGAACCAGTGGGGGCACGCTAAGTGAACCCACTGGGTGTAGTCCCCAAGACTTCCGTTGAATGTTTGATTCGGCGGTAGTCTTAGAGTAACTTTCACGGTGATGCTTTTTTGTATCTATCGACTGATATGTCTTATATATTGACTATAGAAATCGTGTAATCTTGGGGCTCAACTTTCTACACTGAACAAGCAGCAAATCAGCCTCAACCTTGATCTGGAATTGACCAATAAGAATCTCAAGACTGCTCGTGACGAAGTAGCTGCCATGGGAGGTAACCAGTCGACAATTGTCCATCTTATGACTGGCACTTTTCCTTTCCATTTTTTTGAACCGAGTGATTTCACTCGAGCAGATGTACTTAGTGAAAACCGTCAACTCCAAGCTCATCTGAAGAATGTTATTTCTTTAGAGAAAATGAAGCAGGCTCTAGAGAAGAAGGATCTGGATCTTGCTACCACGTAGAAGGAGGCGCGAGAGAAAACAACACTTGCTGACAAGAAGCTTGCTTCAGTCGGCAAGTTAGAAGAAGAGAACTCCAAACTTAAGTCTGTTGTCTCTGACGCCAATCGGGAGGTCGAGCGATTGAAGAAAGACAAGGACAAGCTGTCTGACGAGATTGGGAGCCTCAAAGCCAAGAAGGGAGAGTTGGAGTCTTATATGGGCCAAATTCCTGCTCAAATGGTCTTAAAATTTGAAGGTACTGATGTTCGACTGACTTGTGATGGTCGATTGACAGGTCTTATTTTATTGTCGACTCACCATTCATCCGACTGTGCAGAGCTTTGCTAGGACTTTGAAGAAGAAACTGGGCGGGTCGAGACGGGTCTCGACCCCATAAATTGCCCAGTCAAAGATGACGTCGCAATGAATGTGCTGCGGTTGGAATCTCGCATGGACAACGCAGTTGCTTATCTTGCCCGCCTGAAGGAGGCGATGACTCGGGTTGATGCTGAACTCTGGCCTCAAGCAGAACTGTCTCAAGACCTCGAGTCTCTGATGGCCCGACTGAATCAAATACCCGAGCGAGTGCAAGAATGGAAGAAGTCATCTGCTCGCTGCGGTGCTGATGTCGCCTTGTCCCTGGTCCGAGTGCACTGCAAGGATGTCAAAGAGGACAAGCTGGCGGAGCTCCAGGTTGCTAACACAAAAAGGCACACTTTCCAGTCTTTCATGGACACTTTCCTTGATGCCGCCACTAGCATTGCAGACGGCATAGACCTTGACAGTTTCTGCGATCCAGCCAGCCCTCCTCCTGACGAGTGACCAAAAACATTATGCTTCACCTTTATTTGCCTCAGAATGTCGAGTGATTGTGTAATCGTTAAACTTCTTAGGGCTTGATGCTCGAGTACTTTGGATCCGTGGCTTAGAACTTTGGGATTTATCTGAACTTGGTTTATCTCCGAATATTCTTGCGTTTGCCGTCGAGTGGAACTTCTTCTTCACTCGGAATAATCTTTGTATCTGTGACGCAGCTCCGAAGAAAAGGTTGCAGTTGACCTGCACCTCGTCGTCCTTATGGACAGGGATGGAGCACACGTTGTAATTGTGGCGCAGCTCCGAGGAGAGGATTGCAGTCGACCTGCACCTCGTCGTCCTTGCAGATAGGGATGGAGCGCACGTTAACATTGTACTTGTTGCGCAGCTCTGAGGAGAGGATTACAGTCGACCTGCACCTCGTCGTCATTGCGGATAGGGATGGAGCGCATGTTGTACTTGTGGCGCAGTTCTGAGGAGAGGATTGCAGTCAACCCGCACCTTGTCGTCCTTGCGGATAGGGATGGAGCGCACATTGTACTTGTGGCGCAGATCCGAAGAGAGGGTTGTAGTCAACCTGCACCTCG
>NC_057794.1:415169910-415170375 GCF_018294505.1 Triticum aestivum | reverse complement strand
TCTCGACCTTCTTCTTGATGGTGCAGCTCTGAGGAGGGGGTCGGGGTCGACCTACACCTCGCTGTCCTTGTTGATCGGAATGGAGCGTATGGCTAAGTCCCCAAGCGATAAGATCGGTCACCACTCGGTAGGATTTTTCATACTTAGGCGAGTACGGGACTGTAGCTAAGCTCCCGAGTGGGAGGATCGCTCACCACTCGGTAGGATTTTTTAAACTTAGGCGAGTACTGGACTGCAGCTAAGCCCCCGAGTGGGAGGATTGCTCACCACTCGATAGGATTTTTTAAACTTAGGCGAGTACTGGACTGCAGCTAAGCCCCCGAGTGTGAGGATTGCTCACCACTCGGTAGGATTTTTTAAACTTAGGTGAGTACTGGACTGCAACTAAGCCCCCGAGTGTGAGGATTGCTCACCACTCGGTAGGATTTTTCTAACTTAGGCGAGTACTGGACTGCAGCTAAGCCC
>NC_057794.1:415133739-415169462 GCF_018294505.1 Triticum aestivum | reverse complement strand
TAAGATTTTTCAAACATAGGCGAGTACTGGACTGCAACTAAGCCCCCGAGTGAGAGGCTTGCTCACCACTCGGTAGGATTTTTCAAACTTAGGCGAGTACTTGACTGCAGCTAAGCCTCCGAGTGAGAGGCTTGCTCACCACTCGGTAGGATTTTTCAAACTTAGGCGAGTACTGGACTGCAGCTAAGCCTCCGAGTGAGAGGCTTGCTCACCACTCGGTAGGTTTTTTCAAACTTAGGCGAAACGGATTCGTAGCTAAGCCTCCGAGTGAGAGGCTTGCTCATCACTCGGTAGGATTTGTTAAACTTAGGCGAAATAGATTCACATCTAAGGCAGCCACTGGGGGATTTAGAACATATATAAAAAAGAACAACGATCATTTACGAGACTGTAAAACCATGTCTTTGATAATCAAACTAAGGGGTATTTCTTATTACATCTCAATAGTCTGAATGCTTAAGTGTAAAAGGGGTGGAGCAACTCCGTAGTCCAAGTGCGTGGCTCGTCTTTCTTATGCTCGACATTGTATAGGTGGTACGCTCCATTGTGGAGCACTCTGATGATGAAAGGACCTTCCCAAGTAGGGGCGAGCTTGTGTAGTTTTTGCTGATCAACTCGAGGAACCAAGTCTCCTTCCTGAAATGCTCGACCCCTCACGTTTCTGGCGTGGAATCAACGCAGGTCTTGCTGATAAATGGTCGATCGGATCAGAGCCATCTCTCTTTCCTCTTCCAGGAGATCAACTGCGTCTTGCCAAGCCTGTTCCGCTTCATCTTCTGAGAAAACTCGACTATGGGTGCATTGTGAAGCAAGTCACTCAGAAGCATAACTTCAGCTCCATAGACCAAGAAGAATGGAGTTCGACAAGTCGACCGATTCGGAGTCGTCCTCAAACCCCAAAGTACAGACGGAAGTTCATCAACCCAAGCGCCTGCCGCATGCTTGAGATCACGCATCAGTCGGGGTTTCAGTCCTTTGAGGATCAACCCGTTTGCTCTTTCAGCTTGTCCATTCGACTCGGGATGGGCGACTGAAGCATAGTCGACTCGAGTGCCTTGGGAAGCACAAAAGGCCCTGAACTCATCCGAATCGAAGTTCGAGCCATTGTTAGTGATGATGCTGTGCGGAACACCATATCTGAATGTTAACTCTCTGAAGAAATTGACCGCAGTAATGGCTTCAAGACTTTTGATAGGTTTGGCTTCAATCCATTTGGTGAATTTGTCGACTGCCACGAGTACATGAGTGAGAAGCCGCTCCTATTCTCAGAGGTCCAACCATGTCCAAACCCCAAACAACGAAGGGCTAGACGAGTGGAATGGTCTTCAGGGCTAACATAGGCTTGTGAGACATGTTGGAGTAAAACTGGCAACCTTCAAATTTCTCGACTATTTCTTGTGCCATCTCATTTCCCCGTGGTCAATAAAATCCTGCTTGGTATGCTTTAGCCACAATGGTCCGAGAGGACGCATGATGACCACAGGTCTCCGAGTGGATGTCATTGAGGATCACTCGACCTTCCTCTGGTGTTATGCATTTCTGGCTGACTCCAGTTACACTTTCTCTGAACAGCTGCCCTCTTATCACAGTAAAAGCTTTGGATCGGCAGATGATCTATCAGACCTCTTCTTTGTCCTCTGGGAGTTCCTTCCTGAGGATGTACGCAATGTACGACACTATCCAGTCGGGAGTGATGACCAAAACCTCCATGATCATGTCGACCACGGACGGGACTTCAACTTCAGTCAGATGAACGGTGCTCTTTGGCTGCGGGGGCTCTTCAGTGAAAGGATCTTCCTGGACTGAAGGTGTATGAATATGCTCCAAAAACACATTACTGCGAATGGCTTCTGTCGGTGTACAAAAAGAGGGGTACGCTTTTTGTACCCCTATAACTGTGCACGGGCAGTCTGAGCCACGGGCACCACCACACTGAGCAAGGCAAGGGAGGTGAGCCAAGGTAAGGCTGAAGCTCAGGAGAAGCAGAACGACGCCAAGACCAAGACCACAAAGAGCAAAGGGGACGAAGCGGACTTCCCCCCGGCAAGATCCTTGCCGGGAGGCGGTTTTAGCAAACCCGGCAAGACCCTTGCCATGGCAGCTCGCCCCACACCTACGGAGTGAGTCACCCTTGAGTCCACTGCCCCCATGAGGCAAGGATTCAAGAGACATCCCCGTGGTGGCATGCAGATCTTTGTGAAGACATTCAAGATCAAATACACCCTTTAGAAGATGATGATCCTTGGCGGGATCCCAGCCAAGGAGGACCACAAGGCCCCCGGCAAGAGCCTTGCCGGGGATGACAGCAGGCGCCACGGCAAGACCCTTGCCGGGGCCCCGGCAAGGTCCTTGCCAAGAACACCTGTAGGGCCACCATCAGGCCCATGCCAGTCAAACCTCCACCACCGTTCGCATGCAGCTGCCGACCCAACCAGCTAGGCAGGCACCTGCGTGGTGGCATGCGGATCTTCGTGGAGACCCACCACTGCGCCACCTCAGCCGCCTGCCTGCCTACATGGCACTGCGGGCGCCGCTGGCTAGGGCGCGTGTCGACACGAGAGGGAGTGGCGATGGACGAGACAGGGCTCTCCCCCGTCCCCGAGAAAGCAAGGACACCTGGGCAAGACGCATTAAATGGGCCTTGTCATGTATTGCGAGGGATAACCTCACATCACTGCACCCTTTCCACCTCCTGTGTGCCACTATGGCAACCCCCTTTCCTATAAAAGGAGGCCCGAGGCCACCAGGAGGAGGATTCGGCCTTTTGGAGCTCCTCACGCCCCATAGCTAGCTCAAGAACATAGATATACAATCCACCAAAGCAGGAGTAGGGTTTTACGCATCCCCGCAGCCCGAACCTGGATAAACGAACCATGTGCTATCTGTTTGATCCGCTCTTCTCACGACCCCGCGCCCCGCAACCGTAGTAGGGATTTTTGTGATCCCAGAGGTGTTGTTCCCACCGACATCTTTGGCGTGCCAGGTAGGGGGCGCAGTTGTGAGAATCGGCTTTAGCAGTTAGTTCGATGCTTCTTCATCATCATGGCGCTTAAGAAGAAGACGACGGTGGCGGTTGGCCTGTCGGAAGCCGGACATCCTGTCCCGACGCGGGCGAGCAGCGGACCGGTCGCAGAAAGGACCCGGGGCGCCGTTCGCGGACACCAACTCTGTCCCAGCAGCCGGAGTTTGGGAGGCGGCGATGTTCGTGCGCCTGGTAGCGGGCCGCACGCCACCAAATCCAAAGACGGAGCCAGACCCTCCGTGGGTAGCGCAGGGCCTTCCAAGATCGCTACCGCCCCGCCCGAAGGCGATGCGAGGGCCTCCAAGACGCCCACGCCAGCGTCGACGACGCGCTCCTCTCAAGCGGCGCGCGACGAACGGCACAACCACGCCGAAGACCCCGGGCATCGCCGCGGGAATAGCCCCGAGCGCCACTCCCGGGAGGTAGAAGACCTGCCCGCTTGCCGAGGCGCTGGTGAAGATGGCATGCGACCGCGGGGTCGTGATAGAGCTCCTTCTGACATGGTCAGAAGTCGAAGCGCGTCGCGATCCGTGCAGGTTTCGCTGCCACCAACGCCAGCAGAAGCCCTGGCATGCGCGCAGTTGCTCCTCGATTTTCCTCCCACTACAGGGAAACTCGACGAATGGAGAGCCACTATCCGAAGCCTTGTTGCGGTGGCCAACAAAGACGAACCGAGTTCAGTGGAGCCCCCGGGTCGATGCTCCGACAGAGTCCCACGCACCAGTGGCAGGAAAGCCGACGGCGCCGCGACCACGGTGCACTCGCCTCCTCCTCGCCCAGTACCACGGACGCTAGCCTATCGCGATGTTGCGGGCGACGAAACCTCCATAGCGTCGTCCGACCCACGGACCCACTGTGACCAGCGCCAAGTCCTTCGGGAACGAGAACATGAAGACGCTCGAACCACTATCGAGCACCGGCGCGGAGCGCGCCACCAGTCAGACAGGCAAGCAGGGCCTGCTGTGAACCACCTAGCACCTGAGAGCCCTGGAGGCCTACCTTACGAGGTAGGCTGTCCGGCTTTTACCCATGAGCTGCGGCAGTTCTAGTGGCCCACTCATCGCACCTTCAAACCTGACGTGGGCGAAAAGTACAGCGGCAAGACCCACCCGTCCGAGTTCCTCAGCATCTACACCATTGTGATGCAAGCTGCCGGAGCCCGCGACGATAAGGTGCTTGCGAATTACTTTCCGTTGGCTCTTAAACCCAATGCCATGTCATGGTTGATGCACTTGCCGGTAGACTCTATTTCCTCCTGGTCGGATTTGTGCCATGAGTTTGTGGGCGCCTTTACTGGAGGCCACCAAGCCCATGGCCAAGCGAGTGACCTGCATGTCATTCCCCAGAAGGGAGGCGAGAGTCTCCGCAAGTATATACAGAGGTTCAGCCGGATACAGTACAATATCCCTGATGTTCACCCTACCGCCATCATCAGCGCGTTCCATCAGAACGTGCGTAACCTCAAGATGCGCGAAGACCTGGCAATGAACAAGGTGAAAGATGTAGCAGAACTCTATGTTCTTGCTGACAGATGTGCCCGAGCTGAAGAGGGAAGGAAGTACCCCGGCGAAGACGCCGGCGTGGAAACCGACTCCTCAGATGAAGATATTGCCGCCCCGGCGAAGAAGGGATGGTGCCACAACAGGAAGCGCAAAGGTAAAGCCGTGCTTGCTGTCGAGGGATCTGGTGACACCGGCTCCACCAAGAAAACCAAGGCAGATGACCCCGGTAAGGAAATTGCCGGATGTGTCGCCTGCCGGGCCTTGGCGGTTGCCGAGAAGCCAGGGAACTCTGACAAGTGATACTGCAAGATCCATCGCACCAAAGGCCATGCTCTCCAAGACTGCCGACAGGTTGAGCTCCTCGCTGAGAAAGCAGAGGGCTTAATATGAGAGGCGGGACAAGGAGAAGGGCCAAGACGGTGCTGAGGGGTCCGGCAAGAAGCGTGATGGCCAGGCGGGCCGTCGTGGCAAAGATAAACAATAGGAGAGGCCCGCCCGGGTCCGTGACAAAAAGCCAGAAGACGATGATCACGAAGAGGACGACGAATCCGGCGACCAAGAGTTTCAGAAAGCTACAGAGGCCATGTGCATCGATGGCGGCGCCTCGCTGCATACTTCTCACCGCCAGCTTAAACAGTGGGCGCGAGAGATTACAGCGGCAGAGCCGTCGTTTGATGCCCAAAGGCCGCTAAAGTGGTCCAGCACACCTATCATTTTTGACACTGAGGATCACCCTGATCGCACTACTGCGGTCGGGTGCTTGCCATTGTTGGTTTCACCAACAATACGCAACCTCAAGGTGACAAAGATGCTAGTCGATGGCGGGGCCGGTCTGAACTTGATCTCGCCTGCCGTGATCGAGAAACTGCAGATTCCTGATGGAGACCTCGAGGAGACGGGCACGTTTCAGGGGGTCAACCCGGGAAGAAGCCAACCTAAGGGAAAGGTCACGCTGCCCGTGACTTTTGGAAGCGATCTGAACTACAGGACGGAGAGGATCGTGTTTGATGTTGCCAAGAACCCCTTTCCCTACAACGGGATCCTTGGCTGCCCAGCACTGGCCAAGTTCATGGCGGCGTCACACTACGCCTACAACACCCTGAAGATGCCAGGACCTGTGACGATCATCACCATCCCCTCCGATAAGAAAGATGCGCTGATTTGCGCTGACCAACTATACCAGCAAGCAGTTGCAGCAGCTGCCACCACTAGGGCACTTGCTCATGCCGCTGGGACCCCGGGAGGGAAGAAGAAGAAGAAGAGCAGTGAGACCTCGGACACCCACTCTGGCAAGCGCACCTCTTCGGAGTGTAGCGCTCCCGTCAAGGATGTGCCAGAGAGCTCCACCGGCGGAAACAAGAAGCCCAGGGCCATACCACCGGGAACCAAGAAGGTTTCGGTCAATGAGGACGGCACAGGAGGGGCTTTCACCATAAGCTCCACCCTTGACGACAAATAGCAAGATGCGCTTGTCACCTTCCTGCGGGCGAATGTCGATGTGTTTGCATGGCAAGCTCCCGACATCCCCGGCGTTCCCAGGGAGGTGATTGAGCACCACCTTGCTGTCTGTCCTCATGCGCGGCCCGTCAAGCAGAAGGTCAGAAAGCAAGCTTTGGAACGACAACAGTTCATCACAGAGGAGATCCGAAAACTGGAAGCAGCGGGTTTGGTAAGAGGAGTGCTCCATCCAACGTGGTTGGCCAATCTGGTCATAGTGCGCAAGGCTAATGGGAAGTGGAGGCTGTGTATTGATTACACAGATATCAATAAGGCTTGTCCTAAGGACCCCTTCCCGTTGCCGCGCATCGACCAGATTGTTGACTCCACAGCTGGGTGTGATCTGTTGTCATTCCTCGATGCCTACTCTGGCTACCACCAGATCTTCATGACAAGAGAAGACGAAGAGAAAATAGCTACAGCCAGTTGAAGTGCCACCGAAGAAGAAAATGATGCAGCACCCGGTCTACTTTGTTTGTTCCCTCCTGCAGGGAGCTAGATCAAGGTACTCCGGCGTGCAGAAACTGCTCTTCGGCCTTCTTATGGCCTCAAGGAAGCTGCATCACTACTTCCAGGCACACGAGATCACTGTCGTCACTCGCCTCCCTCTGCAACGGATATTGCACAATCCAGATGCAACGGGAAGAATTGTGGAATGGGCACTGGAGCTGTCCAACTTTGGCCTCAAGTTTGAAAGTACTTCGACAATTCAGAGCCGTCTCCTGGCGGAGTTCATTGCAGAATGGACCGCGATGCCTGACGAAGAAGCCCAAGAGACTACTCTCCCCGGAAAGGAGGCAAGTTGCAGTTGGATCATGTACTTTGATGGAGCTTTCTCCTTACATGGCGCCGGGGCTGGCGTACTGCTTGTCGCGCCCACCGGAGAGCACCTCAAGTACGTGATCCAGATGCACTTCCCCAGGGAGGTGTCAACAAACAATACGGCAGAGTACGAAGGGCTGCTTGCCGGTCTTAGGATCGCGGCAGACCTCGGAATCAAGAAGCTCATCGTCAGGGGTGACTCGCAGCTCGTCGTCAAGCAAGTCAACAAGGACTACCAGAGCCCGTTGATGAAGGCCTATGTCGATGAAGTGAGGAAGCTGGAAGAGCGTTTCGACGGTATACAGGATGAATACGTTCCCCGAGCGGAGAAAGATATCGCCGATTACCTGTCAAAATGCGCTGCCCTCAAGCTACCTGTGGAACCAGGTACCTTTGTCCTCCAGCTAACTCAGCCATCCGTTGACCATCAATAGAGCAGAACAAGAGGAGGAAATCAGGACCCAGCAAGTACTTTCCCGCCGAGCTCCCCGAAGCCACCGGCAAGGATGTTGCCAGGAACACTGAGCCCGTCAAGCTCTTGCCGTCGAGACAGCCGCTCCTATAGCGGAGGAAATGCCTTTAGTCCTCGCCGTCGAGCCCCAGGCTCCAGCGTGGGCACAACATACCGTCCGATTCCTCCAAACAGGGGAACTTCCTGAAGAGCGGGAAGAAGCGGAAAACGTAGCCCATCGCTCTACCATGTACCAGTTCATCGATGAAGTCCTGTACACAAAGAGGCCAAACGGTGTGAAATTGAAGTGTATCCCTCGGGAGGAAGGACTGGAGCTATTGGAGGAGATACATAGAGGCATATGTGGGTCCCACATCGGGTCAAGGGCCCTTGCCGGCAAGGCATTTCGGCAAGGCTTCTTTTGGCCCACCGCCCTCCAGGATGCGACGACACTAGTCACCAGGTGTGAAGCGTGTCAGTTCCATTCAAAGAAGCTTCATCAGCCAGCTCAAGCCCTTCAAACCATTCCTCTCTCCTGGCCCTTCTCGGTCTGGGGGCTCGACATACTGGGCCCTTTCCCCCGCGCTGTCAGGGGCTTTGAGTACTTGTACGTTGCAATCGACAAGTTCACAAAGTGGACGGAGGTGGAGGCAGTGAGGAAGGTCACAACTCAGTCAGCCGTCAAGTTCTTCAAGGGACTACTGTGCCGTTTTGGTGTACCCAACAGGGTCATCACCGACAATGGCACATAGTTCACAAGCTGCACCTTCATGCAATATATCCAAGACCTCGGCAGCAAAGCCTGTTTCGCTTCCGTTGCTCACCCACAAAGCAATGGTCAAGCTGAGAGGGCAAACGCTGAAGTACTGCGAGGCTTAAGGACCAAGACCTTTGACAGGCTGCACAAGAGTGGAAGGCGTTGGATTGATGAGTTGCCGATGGTTCTTTGGTCGATCAGGACGACGCCAAATCGAGCCACCGGCCAGACACATTTTGCCCTGGTATACAGGGCAGAAGCAGTTCTCCCCACTGAACTCATATTCGGGTCACCTCGAGTGCTCACTTATGATGAGATTGAGAAAGAGGAACTGCGGCAAGATGACGCAATGCTCCTTGAGGAAGATCGTCTTCGGGCGGCTGTGAAAGCAGCATGCTACCAGCAATCCTTGCGCCGCTACCATAGCCGCAAGGTTCATGCCCGAAGCCTTGAGGAAGGCGACCTTGTCCTTCAGCGCGTTCAATCGGCCAAGAATTCCAACAAGTTGACGCCAAAGTGGGAGGGCCCTTATCGGGTAATACGTGTCACAAGGCCCGGCGCAGTCCGCCTGGAGACCGAAGATGCCGTTCCGGTGAGTAACTCCTGGAACATTGAGAATCTTCGCAAGTTTTACCCGTGAGGCGCGGCTTGCCGGCCCCCCCGGCAAGCCACCTTTTGTACAAGCATTGTCGATGATGCATGTAACCCTTTGTACAAAGCCAGGCGCAGACCCTAAGCATAAATAAATGAAGCGTTGGCGCCCTAAGTTATAGCATGCATTCTAGGTCGAGTCTCGTCCTTGGTTAGGGTTGATAGTGCTTAGCGGCGACTAACCCCTAGCTTAGAGGTCGAGTGTGTGTCTCTTTGCCGTTCTTTGGCTTCTTTGGTTCGCAGGACTCACAGGTATCCTTGCCAGATCACTTGAGGACGAAAAAGAGAAGAGGGACAGACCAGCATCTAGACCCCGGCAAGCCAGTATTGCCGGGGGCTGCAAGAGCAAAGATTCACCCATGGCAAACCAGAGTTGCCGGGGGCTACAACTTCAGATAAGTTCTTCATCCCTTATCATGCATTCCCTTATGGACTGAGGTATGTGAAACCTCGTTTTTCCCTAAAACTACCGTGCTCCCCTAACTCTAGGCCCTAGGGCTCGTTCCTGGGGCCAGGTTTGGTAGTAGTCGCGGCAGCGAGAGGATGAAACAAGGAGCCTGAACCCACCTCATCCCTGCCTCCGCCAAAGGTGTGAGAAAGGTCGAGCGAAGTAGGGAGACGGCAAGGCCTGTTGCCGGGCAAGGAAATGTTTATCTTAAGGATATCAAGGATTTACTCCTTGTCATGGGTTCTACCCACAAACAAATGACCCGGCAAGCATCCCTTTTTCATTAAAAACATTCCACTCAGGTACAGTCCATAGGGAATGAAAAACATGAATGATGGCATTACAAGTTTTAAATTCAGCTAAGGCCCAAAGGCATACAAACTAAAAAGAGATAAGGTGCCCGTAATCCCTTTATTGTCCCTCTCCTCAGGAGGCAGGTCAAGGAGGCGAAAAGGGCAAAAGGAGCGCCTAGGCGAGCTACGGGTGGCAGAAGACACCAAGAGAACATCTCGGTGGCCGTCCGAAGGCTGGATGGTGATGGCGGCGCCGGAAGCAGAGCTCGAAGACGAGGCGGCAGGATGTCAGCATGCGTCGAAGGCGTCGGTGCCCGCGTACTCTGACTTGACAGCCTTGCCGCCTGCCCTCTTCCTCTTCCATAGCCTCCCAACGCCAGCCGCCCAAGGAGACGACCCCGAGAAGTTCAGGGAGCCGGCGACGCGGATGATGGGGTCGCCGGTGCCGCACGGAGCGGCTCCCGACACCTAATCGGACCCGTCATCCTGCCGCCTACTACCCTCGTCGTTGCTGCCGCTGTCCTCCCCGTCACTCCCGCCCGGGGAGGAGTCTTCACTATTAGAAGAGCTCTCCACGCAGCACCTTGCACGGGTCCCAAAGCACCCGAAGACCTTGACGGAGAGAAGGCCACCCTCCATCAGCTTAAGATGGAGAGTGAGCCCCTCCGTCAAGCGGTGGATATGGGAAAACTTCTTCCATCCCC
This sequence comes from Triticum aestivum, assembly GCF_018294505.1. Taxonomy (NCBI): domain Eukaryota; kingdom Viridiplantae; phylum Streptophyta; class Magnoliopsida; order Poales; family Poaceae; genus Triticum; species Triticum aestivum. The sequence continues at coordinate 415,159,315 of NC_057794.1, read as the reverse complement.
GACGGAGATACATCACGTGAGGGGCGGGGAAATCGACGCGGGCCTGCGTGCCACTGATCGCGCAGCCCCTCATGTCCAGCCACAACGACTTCGGCGGATCCAGCTCCATCTCCCGCACGAATGGAGTCGGGAGACGAAGGCGACGGCGAGGCGGCCAGCGTAGCCTGATGAAGAACTCGCAAGGGTCATCCCCAACGTGGCCCTCCACGGGGGGAAGAACTGCTGGCGGAGGCAAGGCCGCCGCGCCGCCCCGTCCTCCTCTTCCCTGAGCGCCTCGGCCTCGCCCCCTCCCCCTTCCCCTCACGGCTGGCTCTGCCACCGCGGGTGCAGGAGAAGGAGGGACACATTGTCAAGCGGCGACCCTCGCCGCCACCGTTGAAGGACCAGGATTCCCTCTCTCCATGGCGGATGGAAGGGGGGAGCAGAAGCTGAAGGAAGGAGGAGATGAAGGAATGCGGGACGCCATCCCCCCTCCGCTCTTTATAAAGGAATAGGGTGGGGGCTCGGTCGCCCCACTCAGCCAATGAAGACGCGGAGGCGCAGGGAACTGGGACCGACCTGCCGCCCCAGCCCGCGGCGGCCCGGTTTCCCGCCTCCACCGTTCACCACCCCAAGCGCATGAGAGCCACATGGCAGGCGTGCAGGACCGAGGCGACGGGTGAGGCGACCTCTCCCTACCCCGTGATCATGGAGAGTGGACGCCTTGAAGACCACGCCTCAGCCCCATTCAGTAAATGGGCCGCGCCTCCACGCCTCCCTCCGTTTATGGGGAAGGCACAAACCGCCCCCTTTACTATGACGTGACGCATGCATGCAGAGCTCAGCCCCACGCATGCCGCCCACGTCACACATGCCTCCCCTGTCACGACCGGTTTTTCAATAAAAATATTTATTGATAAACTAGTCTGTTGAGTCCAGTATTAGAGAAATCCTCCACACTGGCAGACAAATTCTTGATTACAATAAGCCAGTAGCATAAAATATATTACAGGGTCGAACTACGGTTGCTCAACCAAATTATTACAAGCATGCGGATAATTATACATAATGGCGGACATGACACAGGGGTGTGAAGGCATACTACTGACTCGAGGATAGGACAGTGGTGGAAAAACACAGCGGGGAGAGAAATGCAAGTCTCTACGTCTGTCATCTCATCGAGCGTCGAGGAGAGGTTCGATGAATTTATTTGGTAGCGGAAGCGGACATAAAACAGTGGCCAAATCCAGGGTCGCACGAGACTGACTGGGACTCCTCTAAGTGTCGGACTCGCTATCGAACTCTTCATCCATGAGATCGCCTTCGTCAGCATCTGGCCAAATCAACAAGCCAGTGAGTACTTTGAAAGTACTCGCAAGACAGTTCGGACGTAAGATATAACAAATGCATGCATGGATGCAACATGATTAATTCCTTAATGCACAATAAATAAAATTGGCATAACGGGTAAGTAAAAAGGGAAAACGGCGGTAGTCCGCCTGAAATTCCACATAACATAAATAAGGACCGATCGGGTGTCTGAAGCGACGCCACGAAAGGTGAACAAATAAGAAATAAGGAAAATGATGCCACAGTCGGGCATCTTAGCGACACCACAAAAAGGGCTTTAAAAGAAATACCACAGTCGGACGTCTGAGCGACATCACAAAAAGGGTTTTAAAAGAAATGCCACAGTCGGACGTCTGAGCAACATCACAGAAAGGGCTTAAAAAGAAATGCCACAGTCGGACGTCTGAGCGACATCGCAGAAAGGGCTTTAAAAGAAATGCCACAGTCGGACGTCTGAGCGACATCACATAAAGGGCTTTAAAAGAAATGCCACAGTCGGACGTCTGAGCGACATCGCAGAAAGGGCTTTAAAAGAAATGCCACAGTCGGACGTCTGAGCGACATCACATAAAGGGCTTTAAAAGAATTGCCACAGTCGGACGTCAGAGCGACATCGCGGAAAGGGCTTTTATTCGCAAGTAAATAATACTCATAATAAACATTCAATTCACGAAAACAAACGGGTTAGTCCATCCACAGGAGTAATCATTTAACCGGACTTAGCACTTATGCGATTCACCGGAGTCTGTCATCAAAACTGACAATTGATTAGGATAAGAAGGAACGAAACTTGACATGGAAGAGATGATTTGGAGGAATATATGACTCTGCAGAGTTTGTACAAAATTTTTCCCACAGTCAACGGATTTCCGTAGTCACGAAGGACTAGTTCCGTTTACGGTATTTCAGAAGAAAACACAGCTATCCGGTACACACCCATCCTACCTCTCGATGCTAGGAATCACCCTAGTCATCGTCCAAGAAAAACTTTTGAGACGGGGAGATCACAATCTCGAATAGCATGGGATCAAATTTATATACGCGCGCTCTAAGGGGTGCCCCCCTCTCGGTCCCAACCGGAAACACCCATGCCCCCTGATCGGATGACTGGCTTTAATCCAGGGCCATGGAACCATCATGACGGCCTCTCCTCTTTGGTGTGTACCATGAAAGCGGTTTGCAACTTACTAAACCATATTCCTTGCGGAAAACATGTGGTAGTACAAGGAAGGAAAATGATAGGTACTGGACCGATATGGTTTGACACTGAAGTCTCATAGTCTGGCGTAAGACTGGCATGCTACAACACTGCCATCGTACCCATCCTCATGCCAACACATGGCCGTTCATATTCACATTCATCCACATATGGATCATCGAACTCACTTACCTCATTATCACATAAAATAATGTTCATCGGTATGCTCACCGACATGCCATGAAACTAACTAAATGCAAAACATGCTAAGACACTCATCATATCAAAAGTTCAAACATGCTTGCCTGGTTCGGAGTAGTCGGAGCCTAGCTCGGTGAAGTTCGCGGCTCCGTCACCTCCTTCGGTATCTACGGTTTAAAGAAAATATATGCGCTAACGTAAATACCAAGGAGAGCACAGAAGGTAAACCAAATATTTTTCAAATAAATCTGATAAAAAACTAGACAAAAATTTAAAGAGAACAGAAAAAGAATCAATCAAAAATACTTTTCTGATTAAAAGTTATAAGGGTTTTTGTCCAGGGACTTATCTGTAATGAAACAGAAGATTTCCAGGGGCTAGTTTATAAAAACAGAAAATGCTTCGGTAGCGACTACGCCAGCCCGAAGAGGAAACGCATTCTGCCCGAAGGCGCTTCCAGAAAACGATTCGAAGAGAGAGCAGAGAGGCTGACGGTGGGGTCCCACCTGTCAGGTTCAAATGTTTAAACGGGGCGCCAGAGTTCGCCGGCGCCCGAGAGCCGCGGTGGTCGCCGGCGTCGATCCACGGCGAGGCAGAGAGATCGGAGAGTACCTCCGTGCTCAGGGTACCCTTCCGCGTCAGTTGATGGTGGTGGAGTCGGTCGGCGAGCACCACGTCGACGGCGAGCTTTGCTCCGGCGGACGGCGGCTCGGGTGGTCGAGGGGCTCGTCGGAGAGGGCTGCAAAGGTTAAATTGAAGAGGGGGTCATGCTCCTGGCAGCTAGAGAAGGTAACGAACGGGGTTTGAGTGCCGGAGATGGCCTCACCAGAATGAATCGGGCTGGAGGCCGAGGCGGGGCGAGGCGGCCGGAGCTTGGGGAGGAGACCTCCTCGAGGTCCCCCTAGTGGCCTGGCGGGGTGTTGGTGAGTAGTGGGGGTGCTGCGTGCACGAGAGTGAGCTCGGGACCCCTTTATATAGGCGGTCCGAGGCGGTTGCCGTGAACGAGGATCACCGGCGAGCGATTACGGTGGCGCAGTGCTCGGTCGGGGTGGTTAGGGGGTCGAGCGTCATCACGGAGGTTCAATGGGTCCGTTTTGGTGTTAAACTGGCCGGGGTTTGGGTGTTAAGGGCGAGCTCGACGGAACGGTGAGGGTGCGGGCCCGTCGGCGGCGGAGAGCGCGTTCCGTGCTTGCCGGCCATGGTGGCTGTGCTACGGGCGTGCGCTGGCGTGCATGAGGCCACGCGGAGAGCCAGGGAGCGATGGGCGGCACGGAACGGCGTTCTGCCGTGGTGTGCCTCCTGTCGGCCGCCACGGGAGGTCCCGACGCCGCAGAAGACGCCGGCGAGGGCGAGCCAGCGCGCTACCGACGCCAGGAAGGCTCCACGCACGCGTGTGCAGCTTCGGCCAAGAGGAAGAGGCGGCGAGGAATGTGCCAAGGGCACTGTGGCCGCGTGACTGAAACTGACGGACTGAAGATGACACTGAAAACTGAATTTTCTGAACTTTGAACAGTAACAGTGCCCACCAGGTGTTCGACCGAATGAAATTGGCCTCTGGTGATTTTTCCTTGAGCTGATTTTTGGTGGAGTGGCTTCTCCTTGCTCAAGTAGGCTGCATGATTTTTGGTGGAATTTTTGGAGCAGTGTGGATATGAATTTCACCAAATTTGGCAAATCTGGTCCAAACTTGCAGAAACTGTATTTTGAAAAATTTGAAAAGAGGAGGAGTGGATCAAGATGGTTCTGGGTTGTGGGTTCAAAGGACAATCCAGGAGAATTGGTTTGAGGTCAAAACTCAAATGCAATAGGGCACTTGCTTTGAAAATCTCTCAGGCTCCAAATAATTTTCAGAATTGAATTGAGGGGAAAAATAATTAGAGAAAAATCCAAAACTTGTTTGGATTAGTTGGGACAGAGAACTTAGGTTAATCACAAGGTGTAGGGGAGGTTTTGGAGGGGTTTTACCACATGGGCAAAAATGCCAAGTCATGGTGGTTCCAAGATATGAAAATCCCAAATTTCATGGAGTTTCTTTTTAAAAGAAAAAGATTAAACTCCCAAAATAATTTTGGGAGAGAACCAACAGAGAAGAAGTTTCAAAAGGTCAAACACCAAAGTTTGAAGCAAGAATAAAAACCTTGCCAAAGGAAAGAAAGTTTTTTTTTAAGAGGAAGGTTTTCTGAAAAATTTTAAATGGCCTCTTTTCAAAAACCACAAAGTTTTTTTTTGCTGAAAACCAAAGTAAAAATTTTGGAGTGCCACAACACCTACCCCCTTAGGAAAAATCTTGTCCCCGAGATTTCAGCTGATCCTTAAATTTGTGGATGCTCTGTCCGAAGAAAATCCTCGCTTTCCCAAGTTGCTTCACTGTCGGTGTGATTGCTCCACTGGACTTTGAAAAACTTGATGGTTTTCTGTCGGGTCCTCCTTTCAGACTCCTCTAATATTCTTATGGGACGTTCTCGATAAGTGAGGTCGGGCTGTATGTCAATGTTCTCATGAGATACTTGTTTCTCTGGGTTGCTTACGCACTTCCTTAATTGAGAGACGTGGAACACGTCGTGAATGTCGGACAAGTCTTCGGGTAAGTCTAGCTGGTAGGCTACAGTGCCTCTTCGTGCCACTATGCAAAATGGTCCAATGAATCTTGGTGCTAATTTTCCTTTAATCTTAAACCGTTGCAATCCTGTCATCGGGGATACTCTCAAGTATACGAATTCACCGGGTTCGAAGCTGACCCTACGGTGTTTCTGATCATAATAACTTTTCTGTCGACTTTGAGCGGTCTTAAGTCGGTCCCTGATTAGCTTGACTTTTTCCTCGGCTTCTCTGAGCATATCTGGTCCGAAGATGCGACTGTCTCCGGTCTCTGACCAATTTAACGGGGTACGACATCTCCTTCCGTATAGGGCTTCGAAAGGAGCCATTTGCAGGCTGGCCTGGTAACTGTTGTTGTAGGCGAACTCGGCATATGGCAGGCTGTCCTCCCAACTGGTTCCATAGGTGAGGACACATGCTCTCAGCATGTCTTCTAAAACCTGGTTTACGCGTTCTGTTTGTCCATCAGTCTGTGGATGGTATGCGGTACTGAAGGCTAGTTGGGTTCCCAGAGCCTGTTGTAATTGCTCCCAAAATCTTGAGACGAACTGAGTGCCTCTGTCGGAAATTATAGTCTTCGGGACACCGTGCAGACAGACTATGCGGGAAAGATAAATCCTGGCAAGCCTCTGAGTGGTGTAGGTTGTCTTCACTGGAATAAAGTGTGCTACTTTGGTCAACCTGTCAGTGATGACCCATATGGCATCATTCCCGTGTCGTGACCGAGGTAATCCGACAATAAAATCCATCCCTATTTCATCCCATTTCCACTCAGGTATTTTGTTAGGTTGCAGTAGTCCGGCTGGTCTCTGATGTTCAGCTTTTATGCGTTGACATGAGTCGCAACATGCAATGAAAGCGGCTATGTCCCTCTTCATACCGTGCCACCAAAATCTTTCCTGAATATCCTTATACATTTTGGTTCCTCCAGGGTGGATCGAATATGGAGTGGTGTGTGCTTCAGTTAAAACTTGTTGTTTAAGGTCTTCTATGTTTGGCACGCATAGCCTTTCTCCGTACCATAATATTCCTTCATTGTCTATGACGAATTCCGAGGCCTTGCCCATACTCAACTTCCTTTTAATTCCCTCAATGCTGGGGTGACCGGACTGAGCCTCTTTAATTTTCTCCACAAGGTGTGGTTGTATTTCCAAGTTTGATATGGTGCCTTCTGCTACCATTATCAAGTTGAGCTTGACAAATTCTTGATGGAATTCGGGCCTCAAGCTGTGCAGATAGTTCCCATCGGAGCTGGGGTTCCGACTCAGGGCATCGGCCACTACGTTTGCTTTCCCTGGATGGTAATGGATACCAACATCATAATCCTTTACCAATTCCAACCAGCGGCGTTGCCGTAAATTTAGTTCTGGCTGCGTAAAAATGTATTTGAGGCTTTTGTGATCCGTATATATCTCACATCGATTCCCAAGTAGAAAATGCCTCCATTCCTTGAGTGCATGAATAACTGCTGCCATTTCTAAATCATGAGTGGGATAATTTTCCTCGTGTTTGCGAAGTTGCCTTGAAGCGTAGGCGACCACCTTGCCTTCTTGCATCAACACGCATCCGAGACCCTTTCTGGATGCGTCACAAAATACTTCAAAATTCTTGTGTATATCGGGTACAATTAATACTGGTGCTGTTGTTAATTTCCGCTTTAGCTCTTGGAAACTTTTCTCGCAGGCTTCTGTCCATTCAAACTTCTTATCTTTCTTGAGTAACTGTGTCATAGGCTTGGATATGGTGGAAAATCCTTCAATAAATCTGCGGTAATACCCTGCCATTCCCAAGAAACTTCGTATGTCCGTTACACTAGCTGGTGACTTCCAGTCAAGTACGGCCTTAACTTTCTCTGGGTCCACTGCTATACCGTCTTGAGTCAGCACGTGGCCTAGAAAACCTACTTGTCTTAGCCAAAATTCGCACTTGCTGAACTTGGCATACAATTGGTGTTTCCTTAGCTCTCCTAGTACAACCCTGAGATGTTCTGCATGCTCTTCTGGTGTTTTGGAGTATACCAGAATATCGTTGATGAATACTACGACGAATTTGTCCATAAACTTCATAAATACTTTGTTCATGAGGTGAACAAAATATGCCGGGGCATTAGTTAATCCAAATGGCATCACTGTGAACTCGTACAGTCCATATCTGGAGGTGAAGGCTGTTTTGGGGATATCTTCTGTTCATACCTTCAATTGATGGTATCCTCACCTTAAGTCAATTTTTGAGAATACCTTGGCCTGAGCAAGTTGATCAAACAAATCGTTTATCCTTGGCATCGGGTATTTGTTTTTGACTGTGACCATGTTAAGTGCTCGATAGTCGATACACAATCTCAGTGTTCCATCCTTCTTCTTGGCAAATAAAATTGGTGATCCCCAAGGTGAGGAGCTGGCCCGAATGTATCCTTTATCCAGTAATTCATTTATTTGCTTCTTCAATTCGATCAACTCGGATGGTGCCATTCTGTATGGTTTCTTGTATATGGGGGTGGTTCCTGGTGCTAGCTCAATGCGGAATTCTATTTCTCGGTCTGGTGGCATGCCTGGCAGCTCTTCAGGGAATACATCTGGAAATTCACACACTACTGGAACCTTGTTTAGCTCAGAAACGTCCACCTTATTTAATCTCGGTTGCCGGGGTCTTTTTCCTTCCTTGGCTGATACTCTTATTGTCTTCCCTTGGTGGTGTGTGAGAATCACTGTCCTGTTGAAACAGTCGATAAAACCTTTATTGGTGGTTTGCCAATCCATCCCTAGGATGACATCCAGTCCTTTATTTTCCAATACAATAAGATTTGCGTAAAACTCCAATCCTTTAAACTCAATGACCACATTCTGACAGTAATTCTGAGAAACTTGCTGAATCCCGGGGGACTTGATTATTATGGATTTCTCCAAAGGAAGCATCGAAAAATTATTTTGCAAAGCAAAACTTTTCGAGATGAAAGAGTGAGAAGCTCCAGAATCAAACAAGACCATTGCGGGTATTGTGTTGACAGGAAACGTACCGAGTATGATATCCGGAGCATTTTGTGCCTCCTCTTTGGTTACGTGGTTCAGATGACCCTTCCTGTGGTTATTGTTGGGATTGAAATTGTTTCGTTTGGGCGCTGAATTATTGCCGCCGTTGTTCGGCTTTGGGGTTGAATTCCTTGGCTTGGGGCACTGTTTGGCATAATGCCCTTCTTCCCCACAAGCGTAACAAGTAACGCCGGGGCGATAGGTGAATTCCTTGTCCCTTGCATGAAAATTCTTGATTGGGCGTGAGACATTGGATGAGAATTTGGGTGTCCCACCCTTTTTATAATCTATCTTGCTTCGGTGATTGCGAGTGTGATTAGTCTGATCCCTTTTTCGCTTGCGGATATCTTCCAGACTGCTTCTCTCATTTTCCAGAGTAATGGCCTTGTCCACCAGCGTTTTAAAATCAGGAAAAGTGTGCACGACCAGTTGGCATTTAAGTGCGGGTGCCAGACCGTCAAGGAATTTCTCCATCTTCTTGATTTCAGTCATACGCTCTTCATTGGCGTAGCGGGACAATAGAGTAAATTGACTGTTGTAATCTGACACTGTCATGTTCCTTTGTTTGAGGTCATCGAATTCCCTCTTCTTGATTTTCATAATACTCTTAGGAATATGTGCACCACGGAAACCTTCCTTGAAATCATCCCAGGTTATGTCATTTTCGTTGGGATGCATGTGCAGAAAATTCTCCCACCACGATGCGGCTGCTCCTGTGAGATAGTGCGGAGCATATAATACCTTCTCGGGGTCTGAACATTTTGCAATAATTAATTTTCTCTCCATATCTCGAAGCCAGTCCTCGGCTTCAAGAGGCTTGTCAGTGTGAGAAAATGTTTGAGGACGTGTCTTCTGTAGCTCAGATAACTTGGAATGTTGCTGATACTGTCCATGATGACTCCCCATGTTGATGACTTGGTTCATCATCTCACGATGTTGTTGCTGACTCTGTTCATAAAGGCGGCACATTTGTGAAAGTGCCGATTCATTGCCCGGTTGGCTTGACTGTCCCTGAGTGAACTCGTTGCTGGGTTGTGCATCATAATTTTCCTCTGATGGAATTGGCATGGAGCGAGTCCAAGGACGAGACATTTTTCACTCTGGGGATATATTTTGTAAAACCCATAAGAAAAGCGGAAAGAGTCGCAAAAACAAATCCATAAAATGCATAAAGCTGGCAGATATTATTAAATACCCAAGGTTACTTAAGAAAAACAAATCGACTTGCGCACGGAGAAGGACTGCTCATTACATATCTTACACGCGGGCGGTAATTATACAGTACATCACTCAGGATATGCGTACATAATCCTGACATGTTATTAAGGCTAGTGCACTTCTCCAGATCCTACATGATGCGCAAACAGGCTACTTCTCACAGCCTATGCACATATCTTACAAGCGGTACAATACATGGCAGCTAAGCGTACTCAGGCAGAGATGTTGACGATCTCCCTTGCCCTGCCGAGGGCGAGGCGTAGCGAGGTTGGGGACTCGACTTCCTCCTCGCTAATGGGCTCCATACGTGTAGTGTTGCGCAGAGTGGACGGAGCGGTTGCCAGGGGCGGAGCAACACGTACAGGAGTGGGCGCGAAGGTTGGTGTAGTGCGCGCTGGAGTGGATGCAATGACTTGGTTAAATTCTTCGGTAGAAGGCAGGCGACGAGTAGGCGTAAAAGATGCTGATGACGAGACAAAAGTCGGTGGCGGAGCTATGGGTAGGAGCTCCCTCCTGTTGGCAGCACAACCATGGACTGAGTCCATGCGGGTAGCTACGAAGTCGTCCACCAGGTTGTCGAAGGCTGCCTCCAGGGCCCGGAGATACTCAATGAGCATCTCAAAAGCCTCGTCTCGTTCTCCTCTGGGGCAGGAGTATGCGTAGTGACAGGTGTAAGGCACATGGCACGGAAGATAACGGTAACGACGAGTCTTCATCACGGGAAGGACATCCCTGAGACGAGCTATCGCCTCGCGGGCTGCCATCTGCATAGCATGCCTCTCCGTAGGCATGGCTCTTCCCACGAACCGGAAGCGGCGTAACTCACCACGCCCTCCCTTGAACTGCACCGCGGCCTGGTGCATGGTCAGACTGTCGTTGACTCGGTGCTGGCAGAGTGTGAAGACTGGGCGCACGGATGGCCCCATCGCGACCTGAACGATGAAAGAAAGAAGCTTGATGAACCCATCGGGCACGTTGGCGAAGGTCTGAGACTCGCAGCTATTGTCGGCCATCTACAAAAGTAGGCAAAAATTCTGCATGGTCAGATCATAAATTTATGCTGACTGACAGAAAATGACTACCATTGCAAAAATATAAATTAGCTCTATCAGGCTAATAACCAATTAGCGATCGCACCTAGTGGCTTCCTACAGTCAGCCTGGCTCTGGTACCAAGCTTGTCACGACCGGTTTTTCAATAGAAATATTTATTGATAAACCAGTCTGTTGAGTCCAGTATGAGAGAAATCCTCCACACTGGCAGATAAATTCTTGATTACAATAAGCCAGTAGCATAAAATATATTACAGGGTCGAACTACGGTTGCTCATCCAAATTATTACAAGCATGCCAATAATTATACATAATGGCGGACACGACACAGGGGTGTGAAGGCATACTACTGACTCAAGGATAGGACGGTGGTGGAAAAACACAGCGGGGAGAGAAATGCAAGTCTCTACGTCTGTCATCTCATCGAGCGTCGAGGAGAGGCTCGATGAATTTATTTGGTAGCGGAAGCGGATATAAAACAGTGGCCAAATCCAGGGTCGCACGAGACTGACTGGGACTCCTCTAAGTGTCGGACTCGCTATCGAACTCTTCATCCATGAGATCGCCTTCGTCAGCATCTGGCCAAATCAACAAGCCAGTGAGTACTTTGAAAGTACTCGCAAGACAGTTCGGACGTAAGATATAACAAATGCATGCATGGATGCAACATGATTAATTCCTTAATGCACAATAAATAAAATTGGCATAACGGGTAAGTAAAAAGGGAAAACGGCGGTAGTCCGCCTGAAATTCCATAGAACATAAATAAGGACCGATCGGGTGTCTGAAGCGACGCCTCGAAAGGTGAACAAATAAGAAATAAGGAAAATGATGCCACAGTCGGGCATCTTAGTGACACCACAAAAAGGGCTTTAAAAGAAATACCACAGTCGGACGTCTGAGCGACATCACAAAAAGGGTTTTAAAAGAAATGCCACAGTCGGACATCTGAGCAACATCACAGAAAGGGCTTAAAAAGAAATGCCACAGTCGGACGTCTGAGCGACATCGCAGAAAGGGCTTTAAAAGAAATGCCACAGTCGGACGTCTGAGCGACATCACATAAAGGGCTTTAAAAGAATTGCCACAGTCGGACGTCAGAGCGACATCGCGGAAAGGGCTTTTATTCGCAAGTAAATAATACTCATAATAAACATTCAATTCACGAAAACAAATGGGTTAGTCCATCCACAGGAGTAATCATTTAACCGGACTTAGCACTTATGCGATTCACCGGAGTCTGTCATCAAAACCGACAATTGATTAGGATAAGAAGGAACGAAACTTGACATGGAAGAGATGATTTGGAGGAATATATGACTCTGCCGAGTTTGTACAAAATTTTTCCCACAGTCAACGGATTTCCGTAGTCACGAAGGACTAGTTCCGGTTACGGTATTTCAGAAGAAAACACAGCTATCCGGTACACACCCATCCTACCTCTCGATGCTAGGAATCACCCTAGTCATCGTCCAAGAAAAACTTTTGAGACGGGGAGATCACAATCTCGAATAGCATGGGATCAAATTTATATACGCGCGCTCTAAGGGGTGCCCCCCTCTCGGTCCCAACCGGAAACACCCATGCCCCTTGACCGGATGACTGGCTTTAATCCAGGGCCATGGAACCATCATCACGGCCTCTGCTCTTTGGTGTGTACCATGAAAGCGGTTTGCAACTTACTAAACCATATTCCTTGCGGAAAACATGTGGTAGTACAAGGAAGGAAAATGATAGGTACTGGACCGATATGGTTTGACACTGAAGTCTCATAGTCTGGCGTAAGATTGGCATGCTACAACACTGCCATCGTACCCATCCTCATGCCAACACATGGCCGTTCATATTCACATTCATCCACATATGGATCATCGAACTCACTTACCTCATTATCACATAAAATAATGTTCATCGGTATGCTCACCGACATGCCATGAAACTAACTAAATGCAAAACATGCCAAGACACTCATCATATCAAAAGTTCAAACATGCTTGCCTGGTTCGGAGTAGTCGGAGCCTAGCTCGGTGAAGTTTGCGGCTCCGTCACCTCCTTCGGTATCTACGGTTTAAAGAAAATATATGCGCTAACGTAAATACCAAGGAGAGCACAGAAGGTAAACCAAATATTTTTCAAATAAATCTGATAAAAAACTAGACAAAAATTTAAAGAGAACAGAAAAAGAATCAATCAAAAATACTTTTCTGATTAAAAGTTATAAGGGTTTTTGTCCAGGGACTTATCTGTAATGAAACAGAAGATTTCCAGGGGCTAGTTTATAAAAACAGAAAACGCTTCGGTAGCGACTACGCCAGCCCGAAGAGGAAACGCATTCTGCCCGAAGGCGCTTCCAGAAAACGATTCGAAGAGAGAGCAGAGAGGCTGACGGTGGGGTCCCACCTGTCAGGTTCAAATGTTTAAACGGGGCGGCAGAGTTCGCCGGCGCCCGAGAGCCGCGGTGGTCGCCGGCGGCGATCCACGGAGAGGGAGAGAGCGGAGAGTACCTCCGTGCTCAGGGTACCCTTCCGCGTCAGTTGATGGTGGTGGAGTCGGTCGGCGAGCACCACGTCGACGGCGAGCTTTGCTCCGGCGGACGGCGGCTCGGGTGGTCGAGGGGCTCGTCGGAGAGGGCTGCAAAGGTTAAATTGAAGAGGGGGTCATGCTCCTGGCAGCTAGAGAAGGTAACGAACGGGGTTTGAGTGCCGGAGATGGCCTCACCAGAACGAATCGGGCTGGAGGCTGAGGCGGGGCGAGGCGGCCGGAGCTGGGGGAGGAGACCTCCTCGAGGTCCCCCTAGTGGCCTGGCGGGGTGTTGGTGAGTAGTGGGGGTGCTGCATGCACGAGAGTGAGCTCGGGACCCCTTTATATAGGCGGTCCGAGGCGGTTGCCGTGAACGAGGATCACCGGCGAGCGATTACGGTGGCGCAGTGCTCGGTCGGGGTGGTTAGGGGGTCGAGCGTCATCACGGAGGTTCAATGGGTCCGTTTTGGTGTTAAACTGGCCGGGGTTTGGGTGTTAAGGGCGAGCTCGACGGAACAGTGAGGGTGCGGGCCCGTCGGCGGCGGAGAGCGCGTTCCGTGCTTGCCGGCCACGGTGGCTGTGCTACGGGCGTGCGCTGGCGTGCATGAGGCCACGCGGAGAGCCAGGGAGCGATGGGCGGCGCGGAACGGCGTTCTGCCGTGGTGTGCCTCCTGTCGGCCGCCACGGGAGGTCTCGACGCCGCAGAAGACGCCGGCGAGGGCGAGCCAGCGCGCTACCGACGCCAGGAAGGCTCCACGCACGCGTGTGCAGCTTCGGCCAAGAGGAAGAGGCGGCGAGGAACGTGCCAAGGGCACTGTGGCCGCGTGACTGAAACTGACGGACTGAAGATGACACTGAAAACTGAATTTTCTGAACTTTGAACAGTAACAGTGCCCACCAGGTGTTCGACCGAATGAAATTGGCCTCTGGTGATTTTTCCTTGAGCTGATTTTTGGTGGAGTGGCTTCTCCTTGCTCAAGTAGGCTGCATGATTTTTGGTGGAATTTTTGGAGCAGTGTGGATATGAATTTCACCAAATTTGGCAAATCTGGTCCAAACTTGCAGAGACTGTATTTTGAAAAATTTGAAAAGAGGAGGAGTGGATCAAGATGGTTCTGGGTTGTGGGTTCAAAGGACAATCCAGGAGAATTGGTTTGAGGTCAAAACTCAAATGCAATAGGGCACTTGCTTTGAAAATCTCTCAGGCTCCAAACAATTTTCAGAATTGAATTGAGGGGAAAAATAATTAGAGAAAAATCCAAAACTTGTTTGGATTAGTTGGGACAGAGAACTTAGGTTGATCACAAGGTGTAGGGGAGGTTTTGGAGGGGTTTTACCACATGGGCAAAAATGCCAAGTCATGGTGGTTCCAAGATATGAAAATCCCAAATTTCATGGAGTTTCTTTTTAAAAGAAAAAGATTAAACTCCCAAAATAATTTTGGGAGAGAACCAACAGATAAGAAGTTTCAAAAGGTCAAACACCAAAGTTTGAAGCAAGAATAAAAACCTTGCCAAAGGAAAGAAAGTTTTTTTTAAGAGGAAGGTTTTCTGAAAAATTTTAAATGGCCTCTTTTCAAAAACCACAAAGTTTTTTTTTGCTGAAAACCAAAGTAAAAATTTTGGAGTGCCACATCCCCGCACCGCGCCACGCGCGGGAAGCATGGGAAGCGTAGCGCGCGAAGAGACTTACCGCGGTAAAAACTGCCCCGCCTGCCCGCGCACTGTTTTTGGGCCTAGCCCAACGACGCGATTGCGCTTACGTGTGGCCCAGGCCCGGGGGATCCTGTCGGTGTACAAAAAGAGGGGTACGCTTTTTGTACCCCCATAACTGTGCACGGGCAGTCTGAGCCACGGGCACCACCACACTGAGCAAGGCAAGGGAGGTGAGCCAATGTAAGGCCGAAGCTCAGGAGAAGCAGAACGACGCCAAGACCAAGACCACAAAGAGCAAAGGGGACGAAGCGGACTCCCCCCCAGCAAGATCCTTGCCGGGAGGCGGTTTTAGCAAACCCGGCAAGACCCTTGCCATGGTAGCTCGCCCCACACCTATGGAGTGAGTCACCCTTGAGTCCACTACCCCCATGGGGCAAGGATTCGGGAGACATCCCCGTGGTGGCATGCAGATCTTTGTGAAGACATTCAATATCAGATACACCCTTTAGAAGATGATGATCCTTGGCGGGATCCCAGCCAAGGAGGACCACAAGGCCCCCGGCAAGAGCCTTGCTGGGGATGACAGCAGGCGCCACGGCAAGACCCTTGCCGGGGCCCCGGCAAGGCCCTTGCCAAGAACACCTGCAGGGCCACCATCAGGCCCACACCAGTCAAACCTCCACCGCCGTTTGCATGCAGCTGCTGACCCAACCAGCTGGGCAGGCACCTGTGTGGCGGCATGCAGATCTTTGTGGAGACCCACCACTACACCACCTAAGCTGCCTGCCTGCCTACATGGCACCGCGGGCGCCGCTGGCCAGGGCGCATGTCGACGCGAGAGGGAGCGGCGACGGACAAGACAGGGCTCTCCCCCGTCCTTGATAAAGCAAAGACACCTGGGCAAGACGCATTAAATGCGCCTTGTCATGTAATGCGAGGGATAACCTCGCATTACTGCTCCCTTTCCACCTCCTGGTGCTAGTGTGGCAACCCCTTTTCCTATAAAAGGAGGCCCGAGGCGACCAGGAGGAGGATTCGGCTTTTTGGAGCTCCTCACGCCCCATAGCTATCTCAAGAACACATATATACAATCCACCAAAGTAGGAGTAGAGTTTTACGCATCCCCGTGGCCCGAACCTGGATAAACAAACCGTGTGCTATCTGTTTGATCCGCTCTTCTCACGACCCCGCGCCCCGCAACCGTAGTAGGGATTCTTGTGATCCCATAGGTGTCATTCCCACCGACAGCTTCTCTCTTGGAACCTATCTTCGCCAAATCATCCGCTGCTTGATTTTTCAGTTGGGGTATATGGTGGAGTTCTAAACCCTCAAACTTCTTTTCTAACTTTCTCACCGCATTGCAGTAGCCTGTCATAGTTGGGCTTCTGATGTCCCACTCCTTCATTACTTGATTCACCACCAAATCTGAGTCACCGTAGACCATGAGGCGACGGACGCCGAGTGAAATGACCATACACAACCCGTACAAAAGTGCCTCATATTCAGCTTCATTGTTGGAGGAATAAAAATGAATTTGGAGAACATAGCGGAGCTTGTCTCCTCGGGGGGATACCAATACCACCCCAGCACCAGAACCATTCAGCATCTTGGATCCATCAAAGAACATGGTCTAGTGGTCCGAGTGAATCTGAGTCGGCAGTTGCCATCGATCCACTCGGCGAGGAAATCCGCTATTGCATGGGACTTGATAGCTTTCTTTGCTGCAAACTTGATACCAAGGGAAGGAGTTCAATCACCCATTTTGCCACTCGACCAGTTGCATCTCTGTTGTTCAGAATTTCTGACAATGGTGCGTCGCTGACAACTGTAACTGAGTGATCAGAGAAGTAATGTGCAACCTTCTTCGTGGTCATGTAAACCCCATAAACAAGCTTCTGATAATGTGGATATATTTGCTTGGATGGAGTTAAAACTTCAGAACCATAGTATACTAGGCGCTGAATATAGGCTTTTCTTTCTTCTTCCCTATCGATCGTGAGTACTGTACTGACAACTTGTCCAGTGGCTGCAATGTAAAGCAGTAAAGGCTCTTTGCTGATTGGGGCAGCGAGCACCGGCTGGGTGGAAAGCAGGGCTTTGAGATCTGTAAACGCTGCATCAACTTTAGGAGTCCACTCGAACTTGTCAGATTTCTTCATCAGTCAGTAAAGAGGCAACACCTTTTCACCGAGGCAAGAAATGAATCGACTCAAGGCGACCAAACAACCAGTAAGCTTCTGGACATCATGCACGCGCATAGGGCGCTTCATCCGGAGTATGGCACCAACTTTCTCTGGGTTCGCGTCGATCCCTTGTTCGGAAATGAGGAAGCCGAGTAACTTTCCGCCAGGAACTCCGAAAGTACACTTTGATGGGTTAAGCTTGATATCATATCTTCTCAGGTTGCCAAAGGTTTCAGCAAGGTCAGTCAGCAGGTCGGAACCTTTACGCGACTTGACTACAATGTCATCCATGTATGCTTCCACATTCTGACTGATATGAGTGAGCAGACACTTCTGAATCATCCTCATGAATGTGGCCCCAGCGTTCTTGAGACCGAATGGCATGGTGACATAACAAAAGCACACGAATGGAGTGATGAAAGCTGTTTTTATGTCATCAGGTCCATACAGTCGGATCTGATGGTACCTGGAATAGGCGTCTAGGAAAGACAAGCGCTCACACCCCGTAGTCCAATCGACAATTTGGTCGATGCGAGGGAGAGGAAAATGATCTTTCGGGCAGGCCCGATTGATATGCTTGAAGTCAATGCACATGCAAAGTGAGTCGTCCTTCTTGGGGACCATAACAACATTGGCGAGCCACTCGGAGTGGTAAATCTCGCGGATGAACTTAGCTGCCAGGAGCCGAGCCACTTCCTCACCAATTGCTTTTCTCATATGTATGGCAGATCGTCGAAGATGTTCTTTGACTGGTTTTACTTTCGGGTCGACTCGCAAACGATGCTCAGCCAGTCCCCTGGGTACACCTGGCATGTCAGAAGATTTCCATGCAAAGATGTCCCAGCTCTCACGGAGGAACTGGATGAGCGCTTCTTCCTATTTGCTGTCAAGTGAAGTTGAAATATGAGTAGGAGCAGCATTTGGATCGGTCGGGTGAATATGAATCGGCTTGGTTTGACCGGACGACTGAAATGCAGAATTAGTGGCAGGCTTCTTGGAGCGCAGCAAATCACTCGGATATGCATTTTTCTGGTATTCTTGCATTTCGACTGCCGCCATTTGTGCATCGACAATTTTTGAGCCCTTCTGGAAGCACTCTTCTGCTTTCTGCCGATTGCCAGTGATAGTGATCACTCCTCTGGGACCAGGCATTTTCAATTTGAGGTACACATAACACGGTCGAGCGATGAAACATGCATAGGTAGGCCTACCCAGAATGGCATGATAAGCACTCTTGAAATCCACTACTTCAAATGTCAACTTTTCTTTGTGGTAATTCTTGGAATCACCAAAAACCACATCAAGGGCGATCTGGCCGAGTGATTCAGCCTTCTTGCCGGGTATTGATGAAGCTATGTACCTAGGGTAGGATCATGGACCTGTCCTAACTGCCCTACCCAAGGACATCTCTAGAAGAAACCACCTTTCAATCGACTTGGAGGTGTTCCACTCGACAGACTCGAAGACGCTCGACCAAGAAGCAATCACTCGACCAAGATCCAACCACTCGACGGCCAGGAGACCTGAAGTCACTCCTCACGCTAACAGTCGGTCATTAAGTAGCTTTTATGGTCATCATAGCACTTTATTACTAGCGTTACCAGTAACGCCCTGCCTTAATGTACATTGAACCCTTTGTAACGTGGGCTGGCCGGGGTCCTGACGCACTCTATATAAGCCACCCCCTCCTCCGAGACAGGGATTCGCACCTCTGTAACCCATATTCATATAATCCAGTCGACCGCCTCCGGGCTCCGAGACGTAGGGCTATTACTTCCTCCGAGAAGGGCCTGAACTCGTAAACCTTGCGTGCTTACAACTTCTCCACAGCTAAGATCTTGCCTCTCCATACTTACCCCCCTACACTACTGTCAGACTTAGAACCATGATAGTTGGCGCCCACTGTGGGGTTGGTGTTTTAGCGTTTGTTGGAGAAGTTGCGACTTTTTTCCGACCCGAATCATCATGGTTTTCGGCGGAGTTTCGGTGGAGGGCCGCGAGATCCGTCTCGGCGCGCTCACGTTCATCGTTGACGACTATGCTTGGCTCCAGGAGGCTCCCCTCGACGTGGATGAACTCCCTGCTCGCGGGGCAACGCAATTTAGCGCGTGCGTCCGCGGTGTTCTCCTGCGGCAACCGTCGACCCCCTATCGTGCGGCTCCTGTGTTGTCCTCACTCCCTGTTTCCCGCCGGCGCAAGCATTCCGGTCGGTCGAGACTTCAGCGGTGGGTGAGGCACATGGTGGCGCGTCAATCGGCCACCCCCCAGGTCGCGGCGATCGAGCCCAACGAATCCCTCTACGGCCTGTTCGACCTGTCGACTGGCTCCGCAAAGACCGCATCCGAGTGCGACAGCAGCGATCCGGCGGCGGAGGTTCTGATGGTCGATTGACCGCCTAGTCCTCCCGGTTTTCCCCGTACCGATGGAGGCGCGGGTGGAGGCGACCCATCGCGTCTCCATGAGGAGTATCTTCCCGAGCCTCTCACATCGCTGCAGAGAGAAGAACTTCGCCGCTGGAACATGGATGCACTGCACACTCCTATCGTTGAAGAGACCCCCGAGGCTCGCGCCTTGGAGGATGCGCGCCTGGCAAACTTAGCCGAGTGCACTCAACTAGAGAACCTCCAGCAAGCACTCGACGAGCGTGCGCGACAACTGATTCCCGAATCTAGTCGACGTCAGCTCTTCCCGCCCCCAGGTATATCGAACTCCGATTCAGAATTTAGCAGCTGCAGCTCGCATAGCAGAGTCGATTCAGCCTTCCCAGTCGGAGGCTGGCAGAGGCTTGTTGCAGATCAGAGCGTTACTCCGGGCAGCAGGAGATCAGAACTCCGCTGTCTCTCAGTCGCGGAACAGGATTCACAGCAGATCCGTTGCCGTGGACACAGTCCAGTCGGCTCACAGCCCGAGATTGCCCCCAAGGCGTGAGGGACGTGGAGACCAGTGTGACCAGTATGGGAACCATGAGCAGTATGATCACCAAGTCGATCGTGACGGTCGATGTCGAGTGCCCACGCCTCCCCCGAGGAGCGGGTCGTATGTGCCTCGCCAGCAGGATGATAGGCGCCCTCATAGTGGTGGGCGAAGGATTCTAGTCGACCCCAGAGGGCCAGGCTTTGACGCGAGATCCATTCTCGTCCAGGGTTTGGTTGACAGGAACAGGGCTCACCGAGAAGGTCATGACAGAGATGCACCTACCAGTAGCAGAGTGCATGTTTCGGGGCCAGAATGCTTTAGTAGGGCCATCAGGGCCGCTGTGATTCCTCCCAACTTCAGGTTGGTGACTGGAGTCAGTAAGTTCACTGGCGAGTCCATGCCCGATACTTGGCTTGAAGATTACCGAGTGGCCGCCCAGATCGGCGGCGGCAATGATGAAGTGGCCATGAAGCACCTCCCTCTCATGTTGGAGGGCTCGGCCAGAGCGTGGCTGAACCAGTTAGCACCTAGCAGCATTTACACTTGGTAGGATCTCTCCCGAGTGTTCGTCACCACATTTGAAGGTACGTGCAAGCGGCCGGCAGGACTGACGAAACTGCAGTCTTGTGTACAGAAGCCAAATGAAACTTTGAGGGATTACATCCAGAGGTGGATCACGTTACATCACTCGGTGGAGAATGTGCCTGACCACCAAGCAGTTTGTGCCTTCAAGGAAGGCGTCAAGTACAGAGAACTGAATTTGAAATTCGGTCGAACTGGGGATATGTCCCTGAATTGGATGATGGAGATTGACACCAAGTACGCTAATGGCGAAGATGAAGATCGGCTCAGGAGTGGCAAACTCAAGTCGGTCGCCCAAGAACCCGGGGGCAATTCCAATCAGAAACAGAAGCGGAAAGCCGAGCCAGGAGCTCCTGGGGAAGCCTTGGCTTTAACCCAAGGAAAGTTTATAGGGAAACCTAAAGGGCCTTGGAACCCTAAAAAGGTTAAAGACCAGGACGGAAATGATGTGTTGGACTTGCCATGTCTCGTCCACACAAAGAAAGATGAAGAGGGTAATTTCATTTACCCGAAACATACCACTCGACAGTGTCGACTCTTGACCCAGCAGTTCCAGGGCAAACAACCCAAAGGTAAGGAAAAGGAGTCGGACAAGGTCGAGGACAAAGAGGACAGTGACGACGGATACCCTCAAGTCAATTCCACCTTGATGATTTTTGCTGATGTTGAGAGCAAAAGTCGACTGAAAGTCATAAACCGAGAGGTGAATATGGTTGCTCCGGCGACACCAAGTTATTTGAAATGGTCTCAGACTGCCATCATGTTCGACCAATCTAATCACCCAACGCATATTGCCACCCCTGGGAGGCAAGCTCTGGTGGTCGACCCAGTGGTTGAAGGCACTCGACTGACCAAAGTCTTGATGGATGGTGGCAATGGTTTGAACATATTATACGCTGAGACATTGAAAGGGATGGGCATTCCGATGTCCAGACTAAGTGCCAGCAACATGAGTTTCCATGGAGTCATTCCTGGGAAGAAGGCTGAATCACTCGGCCAGATTTCTCTTGATGTGGTTTTCGGTGATTCCAAGAATTACCGCAAAGAAAAGTTGATGTTTGAAGTTGTAGACTTCTAGAGTGCCTACCACGCTATTTTGGGCAGGCCGGCTTATGCACGCTTCATGGCCCGACCATGTTATGTGTATCTCAAATTGAAGATGCCTGGCCCCAAAGGTGTGATCACTATTACGGGCAATCGGAAAAAAGCAGAAGAATGTTTTCAGAAAGGTTCGAAGATCGCTGATGCTCAGATGGCAGTGGTGGAGTTGCAGTAATACCAGAAGACTGTAGACCCGAGTGATTTGTTGCGAGCCAAGAAGCCCGCCACAGAATTAGCTTTTCAGTCGACTAGCGATACGAAGACAGCTCACATCCACCCGACCGATCCCGGCGCTGCTCCGACTCATATCTCGACAACACTCGACTCCAAATAGGAAGAAGCGCTCATCCAGTTCCTCCGTGAGAACTGGGACATTTTCGCATGGAAGCCTTCTGACATGCCAGGTGTTCCCAGGGAGCTGGCTGAGCATCGCCTGAGAGTCGACTCAAAAGTAAAACCTATCAAGGAACATCTCCGGCGGTCCGCCGTCCAGAAGAGAAAGGCCGTTGGCGAGGAGGTGGCTCGGCTCTTAGCAGCGGAGTCCATCCGAGAAATTTACCACTCTGAGTGGCTCGCCAATGTTGTTATGGTCCCCAAGAAGGACAAGTCACTTCGCATGTGCATTGACTTTAAACATATCAATCGGGCCTGCCTGAAAGACCATTTTCCTCTCCCCCACATCGACCAGATAGTCGACTCAACTGCGGGATGTGAGCGACTGTCTTTTTTAGACGCCTATTCCGGGTACCATCAGATCCGTCTGTATGGACCTGACGAGATCAAAACAACTTTCGTCACTCCATTCGGGTGCTTCTGTTATGTTACCATGCCATTTGGCCTCAAGAATGCCGGAGCGACATTCATGAGGATGATTCAGAAGTGTTTGCTCACCCAAATTAGTAGGAATGTGGAGGCGTACATGTATGATATTGTGGTCAAGTCACGGAAGGGTTCCGACCTGCTGACTGACCTTGCTGAAACCTTTGCCAACCTCAGAAGGTTTGATATCAAGCTTAATCCATCAAAATGCACATTTGGAGTTCCTGGCGGAAAGTTACTCGGTTTTCTCGTTTCCGAACGGGGAATCGACGCCAATCCAGAAAAGTCGGTACTATACTCTGAATGAAAAGTCCTGTGCGAGTGTATGATGTTCAGAAGCTTACTGGTTGCTTGGCCGCCCTAAGTCAATTCATATCTCGTCTCGGTGAAAAGGCATTACCTCTTTACCGATTGATGAAGAAGTCTGGCAAGTTCGAGTGGACTCCTGAAGCTGACGCAGCATTTGCAGAGCTCAAAGCTCTGCTCTTCACCCAGCCAGTGCTTGCTGCCCCAATCAGCAAGGAGCCTTTGCTGCTTTACATTGCAGCCATAGGACAAGTCGTCAGTATGGTACTTACGGTCGAGCGGGAAGAAGAAGGGAAAACCTTCAAAGTTCAGCGCCCAGTGTATTATATTTCTGAAGTCTTGACCCTATCGAAGCAAAGATATCCTCATTATCAGAAGCTCGTATATGGGATTTACATGACCACAAAGAAAGTTGCCCACTACTTCTCTGATCATTCCATTACAGTCATCAGCGACGCTCCGCTATCAGAGATCTTGCATAACAGGGATGCAACTGGTCGAGTGGCTAAATCCGCGATTGAACTCCTTCCTCTAGATATCAAGTTTGAGGCAAAGGAAGCTATCAAGTCCCAGGCAATCGCGGATTTCATCGCCGAGTGGATTGAACAGCAAATGCCGACTCAGGTTCACTCGGAGCATTGGACCATGTTCTTTGACGGTTCCAAGATGCTAAATGGTTCCGGTGCCGCAGTGGTGTTGGTCTCCCCCAGAGGAGATAAACTCAGATATGTTCCTCAAATCCACATTGATTCCTCTAACAACGAGGCGGAATACGAAGCACTTTTATATGGGTTGCGCATGGCCATTTCACTCGGCGTCCGTCGCCTCATGGTCTATGGCGACTCAGATTTGGTGGTCAATCAAGTGATGAAGGAATGGGACGTCAGAAGTCCAGCCATGACTGGTTATTGCAATGCTGTGAGAAAGCTGGAAAAGAAATTCGAGGGGTTAGAACTTCATCACATACCCCGACTGAAAAATCAAGCAGCTGATGATCTGGCAAAAAAATAGGTTCCAAAAGAGAAGCCATTCCTAGCAATGTGTTTCTGGAACACATCCACACACCATCAGTCCAGGAGGATCCCTTCACTGAAGAGGCCCCGCAGCCAAAAAGTGCCACGGATCCGACTGAAGTCGAAGTACCAGCTGTGGTCGACTTGATCATGGAAGTCCTGGTTATCACTCCCGTCTGGACAGAACCGTACACCGCGTACATCCTAAGGAAAGAACTCCCAGAAGACGAAGAAGAAGCTCGACAGATTGTCCGTCGATCCAAGGCCTTTACAGTCATAAAGGGACAGTTATATAGAGAAAGCGCGACTGGGGTCGGCCAGAAGTGTATTACACCAGAAGAAGGTCAGATGATCCTTAACGATATCCACTCAGGGACCTGTGGCCATCATGCGTCCTCTCAGACCATTGTGGCTAAAGCATACCGAGCGGGGTTCTACTGGCCAAGAGCCAATGAGATGGCCAAAGAGATAGTCGACAAATGTGAAGGATGTCAGTATTACTCCAACATGCCACACAAGCCCACGTCGGCCCTGAAAACCATTCCACTCGTCTGGCCCTTCACTGTTTGGGGGTTGGACATGGTTGGACCACTCAGAACAGGCAGGAGCGGCTTCACTCATGTGCTGGTAGCAGTCGACAAGTTCACCAAATGGATTGAGGCCAAGCCTATCAAGAATCTTGATGCTTGCACCGCTATGAGTTTCATCAGAGAGTTGATATTCAGATATGGAGTTCCGCACAGCATCATCACCGACAACGGGTCAAACTTCGATTCCGACAAATTCAGGGCCTTTTGCGCCTCTTAGGGCACTCGGGTCGACTATCCTTCGGTCGCTCACCCTTAGTCGAATGGGCAAGCAGAAATGGCAAACGGCCTAATTCTCAAAGGACTGAAACCCCGATTGATGCGCGATCTCAAGCACGCAGTAGGTGCATGGGTCGACGAGCTTCCATTAGTCCTTTGGGGATTGAGGACAACCCCGAATCGATCCACTGGAAGAACCCCATTCTTTCTGGTCTATGGAGCCGAGGCAGTCTTACCGAGTGACCTGCTTCACAATGCTCCCAGAGTCGATCTCTACTCAGAAGATGAAGCAGAACAAGCCTGGTAGGACGCAGTCGACCTCCTAGAAGAAGAAAGAGAAATGGCCTTGATTCGATCGACCATCTATCAGCAAGACTTGCGTCGATTCCATGCCAGAAATGTGAAGAACCGAGCCTTCCAAGAAGGAGACTTAGTCCTTCGAGTGGATCAGCAGAAACCACACAAGCTCGCTCCTACTTGGGAAGGCCCCTTCATAGTCACCAGAGTCCTCCACGATGGAGCATACCACGTCTACAATGTCGATCACCAGATTGATGAGCCACGAGCCTGGAATGCGGAGCTACTCCGCCCCTTTTGTACTTAAATTCTCACCCAGATGAGATGTAATAAGAAAAACTCCTGAAGTTTATTTATCAAAGACAAGAGCGTTATAATTTTCCCAGTGATTATTATTGTTTTTTGTTTGCGTAAGAAATCCCCCAGTGGGTGACTTAGCGGCAAATCCATTTCGCCTAAGTTTGAAAAAAATCCTACCAAGTGGAGAGCAATCCTCCCACTCGGGGGCTTAGCTGCAGTCCAGCACTCGCCTAAGTTCTCTCACTTAGAGACTTAGCTGCAGTCCGGCACTCACCTAAGTTTGAAAAAATCCTACCGAGTGGAGAGCAATCCTCCCACTCAGGGGCTTAGCTGCAGTCTAGCACTCGCCTAAGTTCTCTCACTTAGAGACTTAGGTGCAGTCCGGCACTCTTCTAAGTTTGAAAAAATCCTACCGAGTGGAGAGCAATCCTCCCACTCGGGGGCTTAGCTAAAGTC
>NC_057794.1:415133260-415133679 GCF_018294505.1 Triticum aestivum | reverse complement strand
GTTTGCGTAAGAAATCCCCCAGTGGGTGACTTAGCTGCGAATCCGTTTCGCCTAAGTTTGAAAAAAATCCTACCGAGTGGAGAGCAATCCTCCCACTCGGGGGCTTAGCTGCAGCCCAGTACTCGCCTAAGTTCTCTCACTTAGAGACTTAGCTGCAGTCCGGCACTCGCCTAAGTTTGAAAAAATCCTACGGAGTGGAGAGCAATCCTCCCACTCGGGGGCTTAGCTGCAGTCTAGTACTCGCCTTAGTTCTCTCACTTAGAGACTTAGCTGCAGTCCGGCACTCGCCTAAGTTTGAAAAAATCCTACCGAGTGGAGAGCAATCCTCCCACTCGGGGGCTTAGCTGCAGTCCAGTACTCGCCTAAGTTCTCTCACTTAGAGACTTAGCTGCATTCCGGCACTCGCCTAAGTTTGAAAA
>NC_057794.1:415079321-415132711 GCF_018294505.1 Triticum aestivum | reverse complement strand
TGAAGAGCAATCCTCCCACTCGGGGGCTTAGCTGCAGTCCAGCACTTGCCTAAGTTCTCTCACTTAGAGACTTAGCTGCAGTCCGGCACTCGCCTAAGTTTGAAAAAATCCTACCGAGCGGAGAGCAATCCTCCCACTCGGGGGCTTAGCTGCAGTCCAGCACTCGCCTAAGTTCTCTCACTTAGAGACTTAGCCGCAGTCCGGCACTCGCCTAAGTTTGAAAATATCCTACCGAGTGTAGAGCAATCCTCCCACTCGGGGGCTTAGCTGCAGTCCAATACTCACCTAAGTACGAAACACATCTCATTCCTCAAGGACGACGAGGGGCAGGTCGACTGCCACCTTCTCCTGGGGAGCTTCGCCACAAATACAATGTGCGCTCCGTCCCACTCTGCGGTAACAGGGTGTGGGTCGACCGCCGCCTTCTCCTGGGGAGCTTTGCCACAAATACAAGACATAGGTCGACTGCTTCCCTCTCCTTCGGAGCTGCGCTGCGAATGCAAAAGTTGTCTCGAATGAAGAATGGGTTCACTCAGCAGGAGATTCATAAAGATATTCAATGGTAAACCAAGTTCGGGTAAATTCCAAAGGTTCCAAATCACAGATCGAAGTACTCGGACATGCAGCCCGAAAAAGTTTAACGGTTACAAAAACCACTCAGCATTCCGAGGCGAATTTAAGGTGGGACATAAGAGTTTGTTCACTCTGTGGGAGGAGGGCTGGCAGGCTCGACGAACTCATCCAGGTCGACGCCGTCGGCTATCCGAGTGGCTGCAGTGATGAAAGTCTCCATAAAGGTTCGGAAGTCATGCTTCTGGGTGTTGGCGACCTTGATTGCTGCCAGTTTGTCCTATCGCACCTCCTTGAAGTGGACACGAACCAAAGACAGAGCCACGTCAGCGCCACACCGAGCGGCAGACTTCTTCCACTCCTGCACTCAGTCAGGAATTTCATTTAGTCGAGTCATCAGGGACTCAATATCATTTTGGAGCTCATCCTCTGGCCAAAGTGCCGGGTCAATCCGCGACATGGCGACCTTCAATCGAGCCAAGTAGTCCATGGCATTGTCCATGCAAGATTCCAGACGGAGCCGATTCATGGCAGTTTCATCTTTCACGGGAGAGTTGATTGGATCCAAACCAGGCTCGATCCGCCCAGTCTCCTCTTCAAAGTTCTGGCAAAACTCTGCATTCATGACCCAAGGATAAGTCAATTTTCATACACTGAGTCGACTCAAAAAAAAGTCAGTCGGAACAGAATGTGCACCTTCAAGCTTGATGAACAGCTTCATGGCAAAACTTCTCAGATAACTCACCAGATCATCCCTCCTGCGAGCAATGCCTTCCATTTTCTCGCCCTGGACGAGATTCGCCTTCTTCCAGCGCGAGCACTCCTTGTTGGAGTCATTCAGAGCGGTCTTCAGCCTGGTATTCTCTTCTTCCAACTAGCCTACCGAAGCCAGCTTCTGTTCGGCCAGAGCGGTCTTGTCGTCAGCCTCCTTACGAGCAGTGGCCAAATCCTGATCCTTCTTTGCCAGAGCTTCTCTCAGTTTTTCTGCAAAGAAATGATGATTGATTCAGAAATAGCAGAAGGGTACCCAAGCCTAAAACTGACCAGTCGACAAACTCGTCTTACCTGCGGCGCCGCCTTTGACCTTTTGCAGCTCTGTCCTGGCCAGCTCCAAGTCAAGGTTCAGTTGAATCTGCTGCTTCTCCAAGTCAGCAAAGCGAGCTCCAAGATCACAAGATTTCTGAAATCAAAGGGGAGAAGTTATTTTTACAGCGAAAAAACAACAAAGGCAATAAATACTAAGACTACGGTCGACTGCCCGCAGTCCACCATAGTCTCGGGGACTACACCCAGTGGGTGCACTTAGCGTGCCCCCACCGGTCCTGATCCCACTCGACCGGTCCACCGGAGTCGAGTGGGGGGAGTAAAAAAAGAGAGAGAAAGTAGAACTCAGACCACAATCGACTGCCAGCAGTCGACCGCGGTCTCGGGGACTGCACCCACTGGGTGCACTTGGCGTGCCCCCACCGGTTCTGATCCCACTCGACCCGGTCGAGTGGAAGAGATAAACTACCAGTTCGGTTTATACATTCGGCAAAATACAAAGACTACAGTCGACTGCCAGCAGTCCACCGTAGTCTCGGGGACTACACCCAGTGGGTGCACTGAGCATGCCCCCAGTAGTCAAAAAATTCAATCGACACACCCAGTGGGTGTACAGATGCAAAGATTTCCGGAAAGAATCTTCAGGTAGCATATCCTAACAGAACAAGCGGCGACCAACTAACCTGAACCTTGCTCTGGAGAGCCGAGCTGGCATCATAGGCGGCTTGGCTGGCGTCCTGCACCGTCTTCATCTTCTCCATCATAATGCCCGCCTGGCGTATGGCTTCCTTAGCAGCATTCACCTTGTCCTCTAGGACATGATGGGTCGCAAAAACTGAAGGCGGGTCGACAGGGGCCTGAGCAGTCGACGAAGAAGGCAAGGCACTCGACAGTGGCTCAGCGAAGGTAACAGAACCCCGATTGACGTCGCCAGTGTCCTGAACAACTGGTTCCGCCCTCGGCGTCGTCTGTAGCGCCCCGCTTGCAGGAGCTCGCCTATTTTTTCTCGTCGAAGGCCTCTCGAGCTCTTCATCATCATCAGGGAGGTCGATAACGTTGGGAGCTACGCAAAGTTCAATCGTTAAAGTCACATCACCCAATGGTACGCGTTGCAGTTGAATCGACCAAATTAAAGACAGTATGGCAGGGATCATGCCCGGATTGGAAGTGACCGCATCCTCCATCACATCATCATCGTCCCTGTAAGCTGAGGTCCCGGAGGTAGCAGCGCTAACAGTTCCAAAGTTCGTCCAGTTAAAACAAGAAAAACAAACAGCGCAGAGCGTCGAGTGAATGCAAAGAGAGGCACTCACACGGAAGCGATGGGGATATAAATCTTGATTTTCGGCAACGCCTTCCGAGTCTTCGGCTCTACAACTCTGGGGTGGTTTGGTGCCTTCTCAGTCAGGGTTGGTGAAGAGATCCGAGGGCGCTTCGAAGACTGAGCAGCCAGAGCAGTTGCCCTGTCACGGGCACTCGGCCGTTCTTGGTCAAGCTTGGATCGCCTCTCCCTGCGAGGAGGCGACTCGACTTCTTCTCCACCGCTTAAGTCGTCGCTCCCTCCATCCCCTTCACCATCGGAAGTCCACTCGCCGCTTTCGCCGCCACTCGCCTGGCCTTCCAGAGCTTGCTCTTGCTCCCCGTTGGGCATTGAATATATTTCAATAATGGCCTGAAAGAAATCAGGTAGATCAAAGTTAGTCGACGCAATATAGGCAGCTACGCGAGTGAATTCATATTACAAGCAAAAACTCAGAATTAGACCTGCTCTGGTGCGTGAGACTGGTCGAATGGAGGGACTCTCCTAGCTCCCCTGGGATTGTCCTTATTCCCGGTAATGCCAGACAGCCACTTCTCCAGTGTGTCATCGTCGACCTCCTCCGGATGGATCCGAGTGGAGTCTTCAAGACCCGAATACATCCACATTGGATGGTCTCGGGCTTGGAGAGGCTGGATGCGCCGCTGAAGGAAGACCTCCAAGAGATCCATACCAGTGACCCCGTCACGAATAAGCTGGACCACTCGGTCGACCAGCACCTTCACGTGCGCCTTCTCCTCCGAGAGCACCTTCAAAGGGGAGGGTTTTTCCACTCGGGCCATGGTAAAAGGAGGGAGGCCAGCCGATTGCCCTGGCGTCGACTGGTCTTTACAGTAAAACCAGGTCGATTGCCATCCGCGAACTGAGTCAGGAAGAATCATGGCCGGGAAGGAGCTTTTCCCTCTCGTCTGGATGCCAAGACCCCCACACATCTGGATCACTTGGGTCCTCTCATCACTCGGATTAGCCTTTTTCACTGTCTGGGAGCGACAAGAGAAAATATGCTTGAAGAGACCCCAGTGAAGCCGACAACCAAGGAAGTTCGCACACAAAGAAATGAAAGCGGCAAGATAAACGATTGAGTTGGGGGTAAAATGATGGAGTTGTGCCCCAAAGAAGTTCAGAAACCCTCGGAAGAAGGGGTGAGGGAGCAAGGAAAATCCACGGTCGACGTGGGTGGCAAGAAGGACACGCTCACCCTCCCGAGGCTGCGGCTCAGATTCCTTCCCCGGAAGCCACGCCGAGTCGTAGGGGATCAGCCCCCCTTCGGCCAAGTCGTCGAGGTCTTCTTGGGAGATCCTCGAGTGGATCCAGTCGCCCTGGATCCAGCTCCTCGGCAGGCCGGACCGCGAGGAAGATCCGCCCCGGCTGGTCGCCTTCCCCTTCGACCTCGCTGTCGGTTTCTTTGCCCGCTCCAGAGCCGCTATCTTCTCCTTCCCCATTGTCGCCGGCGAGACGCGTACGGTGCGGTGGCGCTGGGGCGAGAGCGAGCGCAGCGGAGGGGCGTGAGGAAGAGAAGAGGGAATGAGATGCACTGTTCGGGAGACTCTGGTCCGGCGCTTTATATCAGGCCGCTTCCGAGTGGCTGACGGGTAGGCCCAGGCGGCTCTGTCAAATCCCGTAACGACCGCGCGCGTGATACGTGGCGAAAAAGGTGGCGTGGGGATCGAGGCGGCTTCGCTCTATCCCATCTAATTACTGCGGCCTCCCCCGTCCCGCGCGCTTCCCAAAATTCGAATCCCGCGAAATCTGCGCGCAGCAAACAACTGGTCAGACCAAAGATCTCCTCCGCACCATCACTCGGATCCTTACAAGTAAAGAAACCCACTCGACGAAGAATTAAAAATGGATCAAGGCGACTGAAAAGGAAGTTGCTGTCATCACTCAGGTCCGTTGATCTGAAACAAGATATGCTCATGGCATGAAAAATGAGTCAGAGAAGTTCTCAACTCCTTCCCCACTCAAACCTCGATCCATTCGGGGGCTAATGATGAAGCTATGTACCTGGGGTAGGATCATGGACCTGTCCTAACTGCCCTACCCAAGGACATCTCTAGAAGAAACCACCTTTCAATCGACTTGGAGGTGTTCCACTCGACAGACTCGAAGGCGCTCGACCAAGAAGTAATCACTCGACCAAGATCCAACCACTCGACGGCCAGGAGACCTGAAGTCACTCCGCACGCTAACGGTCAGTCATTAAGTAGCTTTTATGGTCATCATAGCACTTTATTACTAGCGTTACCAGTAACGCTCTGCCTTAATGTACATTGAACCCTTTGAACGTGGGTTGGCCGGGGTCCTGGCGCACTCTATATAAGCCACCCCCTCCTCCGAGACAGGGGTTCGCACCTCTGTAACCCATATTCATATAATCCAGTCGACCGCCTCTGGGCTCCGAGACGTAGGGCTATTACTTCCTCCGAGAAGGGCCTGAACTCGTAAACCTTGCGTGCTTACAACTCCTCCACAGCTAAGATCTTGCCTCTCCATACTTACCCCCCTACACTACTGTTAGACTTAGAACCACGACAGGTATAACACCATGGAAACTCATATTACTTTCGCTGAGCTTGGACATCGGAATCCCCATTCCCTTCAAGGTTTCAGCATAAAGGATATTCAGGCCGCTACCACCATCCATCAACACTTTAGTCAGTCGAGTGCCTTCAACAACTCGATCGACCACCAACGCTTGCCTCCCAGGGGTGGCTATACATGCTGGATGGTCAGACTGGTCGAATGTGATGGCATTCTAGGACCACTTCAAATAACTCGGCATTGCTAGAGCAACCATTTTCACTTCTCTATTGATAACTTTCAATCGACTTTTGCTCTGAACATAAGCAAAAATTATAAGAGTGGAGTTGACGTTGGGAAAACCGTCATCGTCCTCTTCCTTGTCTTCATCCTTGCCCGACTCCTTTTCCTTCTCCTTGGGTTGCTTCTCTTGGAATTGCTGGATCAGGAGTCGACACTGCTGAGTGGTGTGCTTGGGATAAATCAAATTACCCTCTTCTTGTTTCTTGGTGTGAATGTGACATGGCAAA
The DNA here is from genome assembly GCF_018294505.1 of Triticum aestivum. Taxonomy (NCBI): domain Eukaryota; kingdom Viridiplantae; phylum Streptophyta; class Magnoliopsida; order Poales; family Poaceae; genus Triticum; species Triticum aestivum. Next base: position 415,126,729 of record NC_057794.1, on the reverse strand, counting down.
TCCAAAACATCATTTCCGTCTTGACCTTTCACTTTATTGGGATTCCAGGGCCCTTTGGGCTTCCCCTTGAACTTTCCTTGAGCCACAACTAAGGCCTTACCAGGAGCAACTGGCTCGGCCTTACGCTTCTATTTCCGATTGGAAGTACCTCCAACGGTGTCCTGGGCGACTGTTTTGTGCTTGCCACTCCGGAGTCGGTCTTCCTCTTCGCCGTTAGCATATTTGGTGGCAATATCCATCATCCGAGTCAGAGTCATATCTCCTGTCCGACCAAATTTTAGATTCAACTCCCGATACTTAACGCCTTCCTTGAAGGCACAGATTTCTTGGTGATCTGACAAATTCTCCATTGTATGGTGTAACGTGATCCATCTCTGGATATAGTCTCTCAAGGTTTCATTCGGTTTATGTACACAACACTGCAATTCTGTCAACCCTGCCGGTCGCTTGCAAGTACCCTCAAAAGTTCTAACAAACACTCTGGCGAGTTCTTCCCAACTGTATATGCTACCAGGCGCTAACTGGTTCAGCCACGCCTTGGCCGAGCCTTCCAACATGAGAGGGAGGTGCTTCATTGCCACTTCATAATTGCCACCACCAATTTGCACACCCACTTGGTAATCTTCAAGCCAAGTGTCAGGCTTAGACTCACCAGCGAACTTGCTGACTCCAGTCGCCAACCTAAAGTTGGGAGGAATCACTGCAGCCCTGATGGCTCTGCTGAAACACTCGGGACCGGAAACGTGCACTCTGCTGTCAGTCGGATAATCTCTGTCATGACCTTCTCTATGCGCTCTGTTCCTGTCAACCAGACCTTGAACAAGAATAGATCTCGCATCAAAGCCTGGCTCCCTTGGGTCAACTGGTACTCTTCGCTCTCCGCTGTGGGGGCGCTTGTCATCCTGCCGCCGAGGCACGTATGACCCACTCCTCGGAGGAGGCGTGGGCACTCGACGACGATCATCGTGGTTGATTCGGTGATCATACTGCTCATGGTTTCTGTACTGATCCTGCCGGTGCCCACGTTCCTCACGCCGCGGAGGCGATCTTGGGCTGTGAGCCGACTGGACTGTGTCTGCCATCACAGACCTGCTATGAATCCTATTCCGCGACTGAGATACTACTGTATTCTTTTCTCTAGCTGCTCGAAGCAAGGCCCCGATCTGCAGCAAACCTCCGCCTGCCTCCGACTGGGAAGGCTGGATTGACTCTGCTATTTGGGCTGCGACTGTGAGATTTTGGATCGGAGTGCGGTATACCTGAGTTTGAGGCGGAAAAAGCTGTCGTCGACTGGATTCAGGGATCCGCTGCCGAGCACACTCGTCGAGTGCATGCTGCAGGTTCTCCAGTTGAGTGCGCTTAGCCAAGTTGGCCAGGCGCGCCTCCTCCAAGGCCCAGGCCTCGGGGGTTTCTCCAATGATAGGAGTGAGAAGTTCATCCATGTTGCGGTGGCGAAGCTCCTCCCTCCGCTGCGAATAAAGGGGCTCGGGGCGGTACTCCTCGTGAACGCGCGACGAATCACCGCCGCCATCGCCACCGTTGTTGCGGGGGAAGCCAGGAGGACTGGGTGGTCCGTCGACCATCAAGACTTCTGCCGCGGGATCATTGTTGTCGCATTCGGATGCGGTCTCGATGGAGCCAGTCGAACAGGCGTAGAGAGTTTCGTCGGGCTCGATTGCCACGACATGTGAGGTGGCCGACTGGCGGGCCGCCGTGTGCCTCACCCACCGCTGGAGCCGCAACCGACCGGAACGCTTGTGCCGACGAGTGGCGGGGGATGAGGACACCATAGCAACCGACCGATACTGGGTCAACGGTTGCCGGAGAAGGACACCGCGGATGCACATGTGAAAGTGCGTCGCCCCGCGGACGAGGAGCGCATCGACGTCGAGCAGAGCTTCTTGGAGCCAGGCGGAGTCATCGGTGATGAACACGAGCGCGCCGAGACGGATCTCGCGGCCCTCAACCAGTCCGCCGGCGGAAACCATGATGATGAGAATCAGAAAAATTGCAACTCCACTATAAAGTCACTAAGACACCGGCCCCATAGTGGGCGCCAACTCTCATGGATCCAAGGCTGACAGTAGAATGGGGGGTAGGTATGAGGAGGCAAGGTCCTAGCTATGGCGAAGTTGTACACACGAGTTTTACGAGTTCAGGCCCTTCGCGGAGGAAGTAACAACCCTACGTCTCGGTGCCCTGAGGCAGTCGATTGGATTACGTATGTGTGTGTGTGTGTGTTTACAGAAGGTGCGAACCCTTGTCCCAGTAGAGGGGGGTGGCTTATATAGAGTGCGCCAGGACCCCAGCCAGCCCATGTTACAAGGAGTTTAAGGTACATAAAGAGATGGCGTTACTGGTAACGCTAGCCTTAAATGCCTTAATGGCCTTAAAGATTACAGAGTGGACGCTTGCCCGTTGCTGTTCTCGATGACTCTTGGTCTTCAAACATGTCAAATGGATTCTTGTATGGTCGAATGATCGTGTGGTCAAGTGACCCAAAGAAGGAGTCGCCGAGTGACTGGTAGGTCGAGTGGATTGCACTCGGCACCTTTGTTGGGCCCTCCCTGTTGTCTCTTGAGCTTCTTTGCTTCTAAGATAGTGACCTTGGATAGGACATATAGGTCAGGCCTATTACCCTACCCCAGGTCTATGTCCTCATCAGGATTGACCCTATCGATGGCTGAAATTACTTCTTAGGCCCATGTTTCAAATTTTCAAAATTGGTACACTATATAGTAATATAGATATAGAAAAAAACAAAGTAGAGTAGTAGAGATAGAGATATGAATAGAGACTAGGGAGGAGCACCATCTATTGCTTCATGGGCTACTCCTGTGCTCCATTTGGCAGGTGCTGTTGAAATTTGGAGAGCGCACTCCCGCGACTGCTAGCAGCGACGAATTCTTCCCCGAGCTCGGCAATCTCTTCCTCAACGACATGGGCGACAACCTCAATGCCAATGGTGCTGCTCCCGTTGCACCGTATGTGTTTCTTTCCTTCCTGTTTGAAATCATGGTAGAATTCATGTTTCTAGTCTGTGTCCTAGATTCGATCTGTTCATCTACTATGCTAGTCCGCATGATTAGTTTAATCTCTGTTATAGCCATCATGATTTATTTTGTGCTTATTCGGACTAAATCTTGTAGTAACTTGCTCATATATTCAACTGGCGGAACGTCCCCTACAGCCACTCCTGTTTCATGGACGGCCTAGTCGATGCCTCCAAGGAGCCCTTCGTCTACTGCTATGAGTGCTCGATGCCGTTTTGGGGCTCGCCGGTGGACATCATGCGTCACTTGACGCAGGCGTGCGGCAATCACTACTGGCCCTTGGCGAAGAACATCAAGTACGAGACGTGCTACCCATTCACCGTGCCGGAGTCGCTGGAGGATCACCGCCGTCTGCTAGTCTCAGAGGAGGACGGCAGCGTCTTCCTCTTGATCGTGGGCACCGGGGAGGCCCGCGCAGGCCGCCGCCCCGTCTCTTTAGTGTGTGTCAGGGGCGACACCGCTGACGCTGACACTGACACGAGGCCGATGTACGGGTGCGTGCTCACTATTACTACCCCTCGGTGGTACGTGGGCGGCCACACTGGCTACGTCAAGCTGACTTGGACTCTGCCGAGCTGGGACCTTCCCACTGATGTGGACATGGAAGACGCACGATATTATTTGACCTCCAACAATGTGCACGGGGACTCTAAGGAGGTTCACCTCAATATCTACATTATCAAGTTAAATGTTGATCATTAGTCTTCGCTCAATGCAATCCACTGTCTAAGCATGTGGAGACTTCCATGCATGATCTTGCTCTATTGGAGTATCGCGCATGAATAAAAGTGTATCTATTTATGGTTTAGTCTAGAATCTTGCATGTATGATTTTTTACTATAGTACTGGTGAAAGACTTATGATGAACCATTTCTTACATATCTTCTGCCCCCTTCCAAGTCATCCTGATTTAATCCCTCCGTCTAGGTGTATAAGGGCATGGTTAATACTTAAATAGTGTAGCCAACTATTGACTATAAGAAAGTGCCATGTCATCTGTAGCCAACATGTATAACAATGGATACTCAAAAACTAATTCTTGATGATCATTTCTTGCAAAGCACAATAAGATTTATTTCTTCACAAGTTTTGGATGTAGGTTGAATAGTTGAACGCTTTTGTTTGCAAAAGATAACTTTTTATCTATTTCACCCGGATGTTTGTGAGCTCTAGAGATGAAATAATATCCGAAGAAACCTATCGATACCCGTTACACATGAGATGACCCCCACATCCTTTGTCAAAATAAACAACTCCCCGATCAATGCATTTGACTCTTCCGTGCAACGCACGGGCACCTTACTATAGATTAGTACGACCAAAAATTGAACTAACATTATATATAGTACGATAAATGATGATGCATGTCACCTAAAATTATATCATTGAAAACTATGTTCAAATATGAATCCGACGATATTGTTTTCGTTGACATGCACTAACATTTTGTCAGTTAAATCTTCATTCAAATTCAATGGGGGATAAACCATGACCGATGTAGTAAACCACGACCGAGTACTAGTGTAGAGGGCGGCGCTGCACGGGAGTGTCACCCTGCTCGTGGCGCGGTAGTAAAGCCGTCATATCACAAAACCCAACCACTCCCAATAATAAGTGACCTGGTAAAATAAACGGACAAGCAACCATCACATACCTCCGTCTTTTTTGCATTTCATCTCTCTGCATTTACTTTCTCCGGTTCATCTCGCACACTCGATCCCTAGCTACTACTCCTGGTATCCCTAGCTACTACTCCTAGGGCCAGTTCTTTTGGCAGCTTCCCCAACTTTTCTCGTAAGACTAGTCACAGTGGAGACTAACTTTAAGGCACCTCGATCATTTATTTGGGCTTCTAAACTACTACTTGTAGTACCTCCAGTCTGGTTTATTCCTCACCACTGTAATTTGTGCTAAATTTTGACCAAAGATAACATTTCATTAGTTAAATTTATGATCAAAATTTCACACAGATTACAATGGGGACCAATAAACCAGGACAGAGGTAGTAGTTATGGTATTACTAATCTAGAAGCCTAAAAGAACTGGCCCCTGGTACTCCTACTAGTAGTAGTACTCAAGTTGGAATTCCAATTGCACATCACAACTTGTTAGGCAAAAAATTTGATACATGGTGTAGGAAGCGGTTTAGGAATTTGCATGCCTTTCCGACCAGTGAGATACTCCGTACAAAGTACGATAGAGAAATAACCATAGAGAAGGAATCTAAAAGTAAACAATCAAACAAGCACTTTTGCATTTGTTTTGCATTGAATCGTTTCACAAGCTTGACTAGTGCTGTTTTTCTACTTTTACAAAAACTGCATCGTAATGTTAAAACGTGCATTTGCACGTACATAAGTAATAGTAGTACTCCCTCCGTCTAGGTGTATAAGTCTTCCCTCCTTCTTGTTCACGGTGCACAACCAAAGATGACTTATTGACCTGGACAGAGGGAGTAGCATAGTTTGCAAGCATATATCGAGAGAGACGTGTAGTGCGATAGTATATAGTAAAGTTTGTGCTATATGCACGTACTTACAAAATGCGTACGAATACACAAGGTTTCCAAACTTTCCCTTTTACATACTTAATTAATGACGCTAATAATTCCTGAACGTTCGGGATTTATCATTTGCGTCCCAAAACTAACGAGATCGCCTTACGAAACAAAAATTATACTCCTACTAAAAGCCACGACGCTCGCAGGAGCGCTTGCGGCGCACCACGAGTGCCCTGGTGCGTGGCCTTTTCCCAGCGCGCCGACACAACGCCTCTTCCTCAGCCTCGCAACTTGCGAGGTGCTGATTGGCGGCTTGCTGGTGGGCGAGCGCGATCTCACCGATGTGGTGATCCGGCGCCAACAGGTACTCCTCCTCGCTGGAAGCATGCACCCGGTCCATGTACCGCCAAGCGTAGATGAGGCGCTTGGGCTGACTGCACTCAGGGCTTCGGCACGGATGTCCTCCGCCACCCTCATGGCCCTCGCACGAGCCTTCTGCCAAAGAGCCAATTGCCTGACTCTCTCGGACGCGACATAGGCCTGCCAGGAAGCTTGTTCCGCGGTGCACTTCTCTTCCTCGGCCTTCTTCTCCGCCTCTATTTTGGCGCGCTCTGCTGGAGGCAAAGCCTCCCACAAGGCGACATCCATTTCTTTCCAAAGCTCCTCAAGGCTGGGGGGCTCGTCGGGCGGCGCGACGTTCTCCTCATAGCGGGGAGCCGACGCGTCCTCCGACGCGCGTGCTAGCGAGATTGGGAACACCGACGCATCCATCTCGAAGCGTCGCGACGAGGAGCAGGACGCTAACGCGTCCTCCTCGACTAGTGTCGGTGAGGAACGGAACGACGACGCATCCACCTTGATGCGCCGCGGCAAGGAGCAGAACACCGACGCGTCCTCCTCGACTAGTGGCGGCGAGGAATGGAACGGCGACGCGTGACCGTCCGCGCGGTGCAGCGAGGGGCGCCTAGGGGTTGGGAGGGGCGATGCCATGGTGGTCGACGTGAGAGGGAGGGGGAGGAGATCGCGATGAACGTGAACGCGAGGGGGAGGAGATAGCGATGTTGTGAGAGGCGCAATATTTATAGCGAGCAATGGTAGACCTACGTAAGATATGGACTGAGCTGCACTGACTTAACTGTAGGTCCAGTTGCGTCACTGACATGTGGGCCAGACCCCTGTTGGGCCCATATGTCAGTGACCCAATGCACTCGCAATTAAGTAACCGAAGCAACGTCCTGGAATATATGTTGCGTGATTAACATAACAGCTACTCCCATCACATGCTCAGATTTCAAGGTGCATTAATTCATTGCATGCGAGGATTATGAGAAACTTGACCAATGCATGTACTTATGCATGCATGCATTGCAATTAATGCATTGGTCAACACAATTCTTTGAGAAAAACGAGTGCATTAATTGAGTGCTTTTACAAACCATGAAAATTATTCCACCACTCATCATCTACCTTGGTTGGTGAGATTTTTGAATTGAACCCTATAAATCGGAAATGAGGTAGTACGTGGGCATATTTGTTGGAGTAAATTACGGGGGAGGGAAGGGGTGGAAATATTCTGGTCACAACGGATTGGACGAGCGCGGGGGGAGGAGAATCATGCATGCAGATTTTTTCCACACGGGGTGGAGTGGTGGGACCGCTGGAGGGAGAAGGAGAGTCTGGCAGGCATATTGTTTCCACACATGGAGAGGAAAAGATTTGGAGACGAACGGGCTTCCTGCAGGTATGGGGAACGGTGCATAATAAGTCTCGTCTTGCATGCCGGGCTAGGTATAGTCTCAAGTCATTAAAAACATACACGCCCCACACATGTTCATATTTCAAGGTGCACTAAATTATTGCATGCGATGATTAAGGCTGGCCATAATGGTGGTATCTTAGCTGGTATCATGCACACGGGAATAGAAAACATGCTGATGTGGAAAAGAATTAAAGAAGAGAGGGGGCTTAGAGTAACTAGTGTTCATGCATGCATTGGTAAACACATTTTTTGTGAAGAACTACAAAAACTATTCCACCGCCTCTATCGTGCTAAGAGTCGGTGAAGATTTTGAATCGAGCCCTTTAAACTAGAAGGGAGGTAGTAGTACTCTAATAGCTAACCTTGGCCCTATTTGGATCCATGTGTTAGAGTTAGTTTGGGTTAGTTTGAACTCAACTAACCCAAAAACATCTAACCCACCCAAGAGGTGCTTATCTGGGTTAGTTTTTCTTAGGACACTAAAAAACACATTTTTCTCTCGCTCTCCCCGCAGCAGATCCCTCCCCACTTCCTCGAAGCTTCTCGTCCTCTCCCTCCCTCCCTCTCGCACCGCCCATGAAGGCACCTCGCCGTATCCACGCTCCATCTAACCCTGTCATCCAAACACCTCTTTCGCTAGAGTTACTTCAGGGTTAGTTTAGGATTAGAATCTTTAACTCACCTAACTCATCTAATAGTAGTTCTTATACTCATTATAATCAGTATTGTAGATATTGATATTTTTAATATAAATTTGGTCAAACACTTTGCAAATGGTTGATGGAAGTAAAAAGGATCAGAGGGAGTATCATGCATGCGGAGTAGGCAAAAAAACTGCTCATTTATAGCCGGTCGAAGTCTCAAAGGGCGTGACCGCGCGAGGGAGGTGAAGGTCATGGGAGGCGCGATGGTTGACGGAATTAAGTGAAGTTACCCATGCACCGGCATGGCATGCGGACAGGCAGAAGCTATACCGTCAGGCCTATGATATGGGTCTAGTAAACATGACATCTACTGGGTCCCGCATAGTTCTCGAGAACTCTTTGGGGGCTTGCAGCCGTTTATCCACCAGGCAAGCCAGCAACCCCACGCTGTTCGCATGCCCTACTTGTCCCCGTCTTCTACTAGTACAGTACCTTACAATAGTTTGCTGCCAGTCATCTCGTGCTTTCACATTACACCAGTTCAACTTCTCCTAACCCTCCTCCAAAATCCATGGCCTCCCAAATCTCCATGGTCACCGCTGAGTACCAGGTTAGACCCTTCACCGGTGATGAGTTCTTCGTCATCTACACACGTGGATCCGCGACAGTGAAAGCATGCCTTGCTCGCTTCCTACGCATGTTCAACAGTTCAACGGATGAGTGGGTCGCTAGGCTAGATGTTGAGTACACCACAGTCCTGCAAAGAGAGAAGAAACTAAAGGAGGCAGAGAAGAAGAAGAAGCCCGACGTGATCCAGATTTGCATACATAACATGTTCTTGGTCTACCACATATGCCATGCCGACATTGAGTGCCAGGATTTTAAGAACTTCCTCAAGGACGAAAGAGTGAAATTCGTTACTGTAGACTTTAGGAACGACAGGGATGTCCTGGGTCGGATAGGCCTCGTTGTAGGCCAGCCCTTCGATCTCCAAAAGGCAAGCCTGGTGTCCTCCTCTCAGCCTTCAATGCTGACCCTGGCAGCAGCCATGATTGATCCTTCGTACGCTAAACTAAAGAAACCTCACCATGAGTTTCATCATGCATGGGAGTCGAAGACATTAGATGAAGATCACATCCTGTATGCAGCAATGGATGCCTACCTTTGTTTAAATATCTACAAGGGTTGGATGAAGAAGCAGAGCCCAATGTCCGGTTCAAGCAAAGAAGCATCGGCGAAGAGGAAGAGGAAGAGGGACGAGGACGAAGTCGAGGACATGGACTTGGACTCCGAGTAGGTGGTAGTGCTGTCGCTCATGCTGGTTCTACTGCAGTGTCAAGCGGACTAGTTGCTTAGTTTATTTTCAAGGGTGTGTTGTGCTGAGGCCCCAGCAGAACTATGTTTATGTTCTTTCTCGTTATTTGAACCCTTTAGTATGTACAGTAGTACTAGTACCATGTCTTACTACTGTTCTTCTCGAAGTTGGTACTACTGCTCGTATCTTCGTGTTCCTACTGTACTTAATACGTTCATACTAGTAGTATAATTTGGGTCAGTCGATCTGTGAAGGAAGAAGACGACAGATAAGCTACCCCAGTATCTATATTAGGGTGGCAGGGTGCCCATGATCTATCTTATGAGTGTTGGGTGTGGAATGCAGTTCGCTAGAAAAAAATGGATCGTGCCCGGGGTTAAACGGATGGCGGGGGTGGGGGGAGCATGGCGGTAGCAGGCGGTTCAGGGGAGGGCGCGGTGGCGGTGGAAGGCGGTTAGGCGTGTGGCGGGCTAAGAAGATGAACCGTGCATCAATTTCAGAGGTTGAAGAAGCCCTTCTAGCCATCCATGTTGCATCAAACGGCTCACAAGAGTCGACTGACCCAAATTGCTCATTCAGATTGTAGGATCAATGTGGCATTCAAGGTCTCGAAGGTAGATTCCGCGTCCGCACCCAGTTTGCGGGCTTGACGCGCGCGCGATTGGCATCCGCCGCGACAGCCACTATGCGCGCCTCCTCCGTGCGGGCGGAGACGACAATGACATGCTAGTTCCTCCTCGCTGGCATGCTGGAGCATGCGCTCGTCCTCCTCTTCATACCCTGCGTGCATAAACGCGGCTTCACCAGCTACTCGTGTGCTTGGCAGCGCGGCGGCATCGCGAGGAGGGACTGCAGACGACGTGAGCGGGCGAGCCTTCGGCTTGGTGGCGACACATTGGTGATGGGCGAGAAATTGTTGGCCGGAGCAGGCGGGCTCCGGCATGCGCAACGGCGGCGGCATATTGATGAGTGCGCATATGGGAGCTTAGTTTAGTTTTATATAGGGTTGGTCAAACTTAAAAGAAAACCGTACTAGTACACGTAAACATTAGACTTAGGCAACGCTTTTATTAGTTACCACAGCCACGATACGGAATCCTATGCAAGCGCGTGAACCGCGGCCGCGCGGTCGATCGAACTATGCGTCACCGTGTCGCGCTCGAAGGACATCCACTGAACCTTTTTGTGTGTGTGAAAAAAATCCCCGAATATTACTCAACTTTTTTCCTGGAAAAGTTCTTGACGCTACAATATTTCCATATATTTGAATTTAGCTCCAGTTCGTGTTTATTTGGATTTGGACGTTTTAGGTGCGCCCTAGTTTTTTTAATACTGATTTTGTGTGTGTGAGTGAGAGAGAACGTGTGTATGTGTCCATATGTGTGTTGTGGCGGAAGGGCAATGTGGAGACGGTGTGCGTGTGATAAAGACATAGAGAGGTGTGCATGTGCAAATGATCATGCATGAGTGAGACATAGACAGATGCCGATACGTTGTGTACTTGTGTATACATGAGAGAATAGTCTTCTATTTTACTTGTGTGTGAGAGAGAGAAAGGAGCATCCGTAACACAACAACCATCTCTCTCGATTCGTCCGTCCCTCGCACGATCGCATGTAACACATGCATTAACGCGCACATTTTGACACCCTCACCCGGCCCCTGCCCACCTCAAGGCCCGCACATCACTCTCTATCTCGCACGCACAATCTCTTCGTGAATACCCTATTTAGCATGTAGCTTTTCATCACATACACACACATTTCTCTCCTTAGGTTTGTTTTCTCTCAGTATCTGACACACACACACACAGCACAACACAACACACAACACACACACACCCCTCCCCCGAGCACACAATTCATCCCCATCCAAGGTTATATGGTGACCACTCTCGCTTGTGCTTCTCTGCACCCCAGCATGCACAACACCTCAATCTTCAAAGAGGGCATCAAGGAGATCGAAGACGGCGACCACACCGCGCTAGAGAATGCAGGGCCATTTGGAAGTAGGATGATGTGACGACGGCTGACTGACTCCTCCCCCACCCTCTCTCTCTCGCACAAAATTACCAGTCCCTCTCTCCCCCGCACAAATTTATCAATCCCTCAACCCACGAGATCCTTCCCCTCCTATCCATGTTTTTCCAGCTCTCTCATCAAACATTTTGTCTCTTCTCCTTCCACGTGTACAGAATCCGGATGCACATGCATCTAACATATATTACATGTCTCCATCTTTCTCACAGACCTAACTTCTTCCTCTCTCTTTCTCTCTCTATCTCCCTCTCTCTGTTTCGTTAGGTTTGTCTCCTACTCTCTCGTCCACATACATACAGTCTTTCCCGCCCTATCTGCTCCATCTTCGCAAGCTATCTCTGCACGTTTCATTCACACATTGGGATATGTTCAAAATATTGCTTTTATAATGGCTGATGTAGAGTTATTGTTGGTTTTGTTGCATCCTAGAAAGTAATAACTATGAAATGCATTTTGATTGTCATTTGACTGGGATTATGCGAGTTTGAGCATGTTGTGAAGTACTATAGACCTCGTATACATCTTGGAATTCGACAATGATTGTAACTATTGAATTGTATAGACCATTACATTCGAAGTGAGTAGCCTAATATATTTATTTCACAATTTCAACAAATGATTAATTCACTACATACTAAGGAAACAAATGTGTACACCCTCCGTTTTTATTTAAGTCCGCGTATTAGCATTGGTCAAAGTCAAGTTTTGTAACTCTCAGAAAGTTTATAACAAAAAATATTAACATATGCAATAACAAATAAATACCATTAGATTCATTATTGAATGTACTTTCACATCGTACATATCTGTTATGGTAAATGTTTATATTTTTCTATAAACTTGGTCAAACTTTAGGAAGTTTGACTTTGGTCAAACCTAATATGCACAGTTTACTAGTACTACTCGCTAGTTGCTTAGCCGAATCACCCAACATGCCACACGGAGAGTTCAGTGTCACAAAATTTTGAGGTCGGCGGGAAAATCTCCCGCGACCCTGATTCGAGCAGTGGGAAGTTACCATCATAGCCTTCGGAATAGGCCTACGGATGACGGTTGGTAGGGGGCTGTTTTCGTAACTTTAGGTTCACCCTACCCAGCCAACCCCACCCCGGCACCCAGAGTAGTACACCTGAATACTCCCCATTTTCTATCCCCACCGCAAAATAGACTTCTCCACGGCACCGCAGCCCTCGTTCTCCTCCCCTTCTACATCAACGCACTCATCCACCACAGCGCATCTGCCTCATCGACGACCTCGTACGCCGCACTGGAGCCGGTCCACCGTCGTCATCGTACACGGAGCCTCTTCCCCGGCACCATCTTCCACGGTCTCGGATCTGCTTCCGAGAAGCCGACGCCAAGCGCAGAAGCACCACCGTCGTGGACAATGAACTGATTCCCGTTGCTGACCATGACTCACAAAGGCCGCCGCGACCATCGTTCTCCTCCTCGATTGGTAATGTGTGTATTGAATCACTTAGCAGTACATGTGCAGTTCCAATTTTGTTCATACCTACCCTTCAAATTTCCAGGGTGCTATTGTTCCCGTAAAAGTAATTGGTTATAGCCTCTATTTTTCTTGCCATGTTGAGATTTTAAAACCATGAGTGCGAACATGAAGGGGAGCAATGAAGACCAAACACGGGATATTGGGGACATCTTCAAGGAGCGTGGCAAGTTAAAGAGGAGCTACACCAAACCTGTAAAACAAGCTTTGGTAAGTAACACCCTTTCAATTACTTTCGTTTAGCCTTGTGTTCTTCGATGTGTATATATTGTAGTTTCTGTCTCTCTTAAGCCTCGTGTTCTTCGATGTTTCATAAGAAGAGTCTTAATCGTCCTAATGCTTTCATTTTTAGCTTGATGTAGGAAGTGGGTGTTCTCACCTTGTAGTTTGTTTTTATATTTTTCCTTTTGAATTCACTTCTCCCAGTTCTGTTTATCTAGCTTCTACTAAATGGATCTGGGTTGCTCTGAGTATTGATCTAAAAAAGAAGTAACTTCATGTCAGGATGCAGTTCCTGCGAGGAGGGAAGTATGGTCAACCTCGAGATCATGTTTCCAGAATGAGGGTGGATTGCACACAAGGTGCCAGTTCCCTAATGATGCTAGATTAGACACAAGGTGCAAATTCCCAAATTATGTTGGATTACACACATGCCAGGTGGAGTCGTCAGCTGTTCGTGTCCTCGTGGCTCTAGTAAAGGCTGAAAGAAAGCATGCAGCAGCCCTTGAGAATGTAGCTGAGTTCCTGAAGAAGCGAAAAGAGCAATCAAATGCTCTCTTCACCCATGCCAAAGAAGAGATGGAAGAAGCCAGAAATAAGCTAGCAGAGGCAGAGCAGGCTAGTCATCTCCTGCTATCTAAAAATATTGTCAATACAAAATTTCCTTCATAGTAGCTAGGTTCAAATGTTTATCCAGTCAGCATGCCTGTTGTGATGTCCGTGCATCTACTGATGTGGCACAATTTTTTTTGGGCCATGTAATAACAGCAATTACTTTCCAAACAATAACTGACAAAGCATTGGACATGGTATAGTTCACGCGCAAGCCCGACATTCCAAGTTCAACTTCCACATCAAACTCATGTTCACAGATATCTCCACATTCATACATAATGTCCACAACCATGATTCACTTCAAAGCCAAAAAAAATTGAGGAGAGTTATGAATAAAGAAAAAGTTCCTACTACCAGTGCGAGCACAACAAGTCAAGACTATGCGTAATTAATTATATTTTGGTCATTTTTTGTGTTCAAAAATGCCGGCCGGCTCGCTGAAGGACGTGTTGCCGGCACACGTGCGGATTCAATGAAGGCAGGTGGGGCAGTCTGAAGCTGGTTGCATGCGATGAGGAGGCGTGTTCAGCCGGGCCTGCAGCGTGTGTGGCCCTCTTGGCCGGCGCACCGGTTCAATGCCCGCGCTATGAGAGGTTGCGTCCATGTCAGAGCAATCACTCCATCCAGTCCTTTTTTATTTGCATATAACAAAATCTCGTTTTCCATTCACATTTTACAAGTAAAATTCATTAACAAACTTTGACCCAAAATACGACGGGGACTAGTAAACCAGAACGGAGGTAGTAGTTTTTCTTAATCAAAGAAGGGTTTCCCCCTTCCGATTTTCATTACTGAAAACCAACATCTAAACCTAAACCATAGTATTTTCCCTAGAACTACCAGGTTCAACATCTCGCAACATAAACCCATACAACCATACGCCAAGGAGGTATGTAGTACTATGAATTCCATTTTCACTCCATACCAATCGTTCTAAAAACTACTTAGTACTTATAACGCGTCATTGAAAATCGGAACTCTTAACCCCACTAAAAAAATGATATTTTAAACATGGCTACTTGATCTGTGGCAACTAGCAAGACACTGCCTCCAAGTCGTTCACCTATGGTCCCGACCATCAACTCCTACGGATCAAATTGTCACGCGAGCTGACTATTCCTACAAAAGTGTGCTCCACCACGTACCCGGTACCCGTGAATGCAACAGTCGTGCACCTAGGGTTTTAGGGTTTATTTGTTAATGTTGCATTTACGTAACACTCATGTGTGCGAGACAACGAGAGACCGACTGCGTGCGTGCGCCTCTTCTCTTCGTATATGTACTCCACCGTTTGTCTGGTGTCCAAAAAATTATAATGACTACTAGCAATGTGCCAATGCGTTGCCACACGATCAGAGTAGATTAATACATATTCACCAATTTGATAGAAAAAAGTCTAGTTTTGAAATACGTATATCACTAAAAAATGTTATGTTTCACTCAAAATATATTCCTTTGGCGGTTTTGATGAGATAAGGGAGGAATGTTGTTGGTTTCAAGATTCAAGAAGTGGTATATGTCTAATTTCTACTCTTACTAGCAAGATGCCAATGCGTTGCACGGAACATCAAGATCTTGTGGGAGAAAAGGATGAACGAGGAAGGCCTTATCTGCAAATGTGGATAGGAGTGCGGGTAAATTTCCATAGTTTCGTTCCTATCCGTCAGATATAAATCGGACGGCATATATTGCAGGATGGCAGGCCCACCATCATCACCAACTCTATTTTTTTTATCCCTACTCTTATAAAAAGCATAGCCGGTGATGATCGTGTGCCCGCCATCCTGCAATATCGGCCGTCCGATCTATATCTGACGGATAGGAAGGAAACTATGGCAATTTTGCAAAAAGATACCCACACCCCTCTCCACACTTGCAAATAAGGCCTTCCCTTGTTCATCCTTTTCTCCCACAAGATAAACTACTCATACAAATGCATCTTCATGTTCCGTGCAACGCATGGGCATCTTGCTAGTTTTTGCAAAAAGCCCATGTGTGTGTGAGAGAGAGAGGGAGAGAGGAGGAGGATGGAGTGCATGTGTGACAAAGACACAAAGAGTGTGTGTGCGAGAGGTATCCGCTTAAAATGAGGCGATAGTGTGTGTGTGCATGATCAAGAGGGCGTGTCTCAAGAAGGGAAGAAAAATCTACATAGATAGAAGGAGCGGGAGAGAGACATGTATGCGATAGTGGAAGCACGAGTGTGCAAGTGTATAAACCTATCTAGAGGCTAGTCGATAAATGTTTGTGAGAGAAATACGAGTCGGGGGTGCGAAAGCGAGAGTTTTGTGTGTGAGAGAGAGACGGTAGTTGGGAAGGGGAGTGGAAGCAGGAGTTGTGTGTCTGTGTTTGTGAGAGAGAGAGAGAGGGGGGGGGGTGGGAGTTTGTCTGATCGGTAAACAAATGAATAATGTCAGCCTGGGATGGAGACGAAAAGGAGACCACAACAAATGTTGTGTCTACAGGAGAGAGAGAGAGTAATTTTAGTGGTATGATTCATATCTAGAGACATATAGGGTGTGTGAGAGAATCCCATAGAGAGAAAGACAAAGTGAAAGACGAGTGGAGACTGTGTGTGTGGCAGTGAAAAAGAAAGCTTAGGTACCTAGTGATACAAGAGAACGATAGATACGTGAGAGATAATGAAAACCGTGTAATATAAAATGATAGGGAGAGTGTGACACTTCTCAAGGGAGACATCGAGAGACCATGTTTGCGAGGATAGGAGAAACATGAAGTGAGCGTGCGGGTGAGCTGGAGAAAAGAGAGTGATAGCTACATGAAGGAGCATGCATGCGAGAGAGATGGGCGTGAAAGGAGTGAACATAAAAGGGATTCAAATATTTCAATTCGAGATGATGATACATGTAATCCATACTCGAACCAAAATTGATCTATCAAACATGCATACTCATATGAATTCACGCGCATCTATGTTATTTAATATGTAGATATTACTGATCCATACATTTTAGTAGAACATAATTTGGTTTAATTTCTTGAATTCAACCTTATGATTTTGAGATCATTGTATTTTTAAATCATATTATACATATAAAGGAGCAGAATTCTTTGTTGTGCTTTTGAAAGTATATATATATAAATGATGTATATAGAATTTTATTCCAATTGAAAATGGATCCCGCCCGAAAAAATAGAATACAAATGGGATTCGAATTGAGTTGGCACGGTAAATGTGCACTCTGCAAAATTTGAACGAAGCGGGAAAAGTCGCAGTAACCTCCCGAAACCAAAATCTGCAAGATGGAAATTACTACTGCCTATCCCTGCCACGCAAAGCCTATCTGCTTGATTTCTATAGGTTTCAATAGGGGTAGGTTTGTAATTTCACTGAAACTTGACATAACCGCCTCTCACTCGGATTCATACACGGTGGGCACCAAAACACAGTGTGTCCTCGGCCGAAATCGACTCCCTCCCTGATTCATACATGGTGGGCCCCAAAAACAAACCCTCGTCGGCAAATATTTGGTGTATGCGAGATTACCGTCCTATCCTCAACCGACTAATATTGCTGTGATATAGGAAATTTGAAACGGGGGCTAAGTATGTAAATTTCCTTGCATTTGAGACAAGCGCGCCATGAAGACATGGTTCCCCCTTCCTCTCCACCTCCATTTCCCCATTCGTACTCCGTGGGCGCCAAAACACCCTCTCCACCCCAGCCTCCCCCGTCCGCCACCCCATCCACTGCCGTCGTCCTCCACCATGTCGGAGCTGATACCTCGACGCCGCCGTCCATTACAAGAGATCGACCTATCTCATCCACGGCTTTGGACCGGGATCCTTGCATCTCGTCCTCTCGCTTCATCCCCGCCGTCGTCCACCTTGCCGGCGCCGCTCCTACGACTGTCTCGTCCACCGCGCCCCACCGCCACTGTAACACCCCAAGAATCATGCTACAGTAACTCCACGCTAATGATGCCGATTCACCCTGCTTACTAAGCTAATTGCCCATTGATTGAAAATGAATTCAAAATCAAAATTAAATTGCAAGTCAAATTTATACTTTTTCAAAAATGCAAGCAAACTAGTTAGTGTTTTGCAAAATAATCCCTATGTATTTATCATGTAGAAACCAACCTCTTTTGACTTCCCATTTCCCCCCTAGAAAATCAAACAGTGGACCAACAACGCTTAAGTGGTCCATTTAAATTCAAACTGAAATTAAGGCCTTCCGAAAATAATCTAAAACCCTGTGGATAGTTCCACAATATTACAAAGTATTTATGAGACAATTTTCTTATGGAACAAATTCTATTTGGAACTAAAACAAATCAAAACAGAAAGTTTAAAAGAAAAAATTGAAGAAAATGCTAGACGCTTAGGCCTACTACTACAAGAGGAGGCCGAACCCACCTCCACGTCTCCTGCTACCTCTCGCTACAGTGGGAGTAGGGGGATCGGGCAGCCATCCACGCCTCCCTGGCCGTCGTGTCGAGCATCCAGCACATCCACGAGGAGGATAAGGTCACCCCGACCCAGTAGACGAATACCCTAGCCCCAAATCCCTCGGCCTCTCTCTTTCTCTCTCTTTTGATTCGAAAGTTTGTCTGAGAGCTACTCGTCATGGACGTCGTCGTCATCGCGGCCACCGACTTCCCCGACACCTCAAAAGTTGTCCAGGAGCTGCGCCATGGACGTCTCCTTCGGCTACTTCTACCAGTTCGAGCGGGGAAGCATTGAATCGCCGGGATCGACGCGTCTTCCTTGCCTACAGGCACCGCTGCCTCGCGCCTGATCTACCTCACTGGAGCTCCTCCACCCTGTTGGACGTGCCCTCCGTCCCCCTCTATGAGAGCCACCCCGATTCCCCTCTTCCCCCTTCCATCTTCCCCGCCGTAGTTCGACGTCCGTAGGTGCCCAGTCTCTGGCCAGTGGCCGCAGTCACCGCGAACGCCCAGCCCCGCACCACTGCCCACCAACGCATCACGCATCCCTGCCTAGCATCACACATCCCTTCCTAGCACCGCGAATGCCCAGCCCCGCGCCACTGCATCACGCATCCTTTTGCTCCTCTGCTGCTCGTTACTGCCCCAGCTCTATACCGGGCACTGCTGCTGCTGCCCTTGCGTTGCTGCTGCTCTACTAGTGCCGCTAGTTGCTGCCAATACTGCTACTTGCTGTCATCGCTACTCGTTGTTACTACTCTCTACTGCTGCTACTTTGCTCGCTAATGCCGCTGCTTAGCCTCAACGTTGCTGCTGCGCTTCTATACTGCTGCTTGTGGCTGGCCATGGCCAAGGCCATGGCCGAGTGTGTCGCGTGGTGTGTGTACATGTGTGATTCTGTGTGTGTGGCCGGTCCTATGCCAATTAGCTTAGGAGCTAATTAGCAGTAAGGTTAATTAGTGTCTACCCTATGACATGTGGGTTCCCTAGTGATTAAACTAAATAAACAAAATCAATTCAACTACAGTCAATGACATTTGGGCCCCGCTGAACAGTACCCACTGTTGACTAGTCACATGATTACTTGGTCAACCCAGGCCTCTGGTCCCACCTGTAAGCCACTATGGTTATCCCAAAGTTGGGTACACATAGCTTTTTCCTATTTATTTCGAATTAATAATAGCCCAGTAATTTCAGAATATCGTTTAAGCTTCAGAAATTAAAATAAAATAATCCGTAACTCGAATAAAAAAGTTTTATATATGAAAGCTGCTCAGAACGACGAGACAAATCCGAATACGCGGTCTGTTCATCTCTCACATGCCCCTAGCATGCTGAACATGGAACCATCCCCACTCTTTCGTTTGTCTGGAAAATACCTAATACCGGGAAAACATTCCCAGATGTTTTCCCTCTTCGTCTGTATCACCTAGGATCACGTTAGATCGCTCCTAGCACTGCCTATTACCATGTTATGCTTTATGATGCTTTGTTTGTTGTATATTTAATGTTTCTTCCCGCTCCTCTCTCCGGTAGACCTCGAGACCAATGTTGCCCCTGTGATCGACTACGTCGACAAGACTTCTTCCTTTTCAGCAGAGCTTCCAGGCAAGCAACCCCCCCCTTTGATCATCCTGATATCACCCATTCCATTCTCTCATGCTTGCATTAGATTTTATTATTGTTATTGTTTGCTCCTATTCTGATGCATAGCCTGCTTTTGTAACCTGCTCATTGTTACCTTACCTGCTTATCCTAAACTGCTTAGTATATGTTGGTTAGTGATCCATCAGTGACCCCCACCTTGTCCTTGTTGCCCCGCTTTATGTTCGATGACTTGATTAATGTGATCTACGTCCAGGCCCCGACACCGCACATCACCCCCTAGTTGTACGACTCTACAGAGTTACTATCGAGTGTCGAGGGTGACACCTCATACATCAATCCTGATGAGATCTTTGTAGTGTAGCTATTCAGTCATGGTCATCGAGGGTGATTTCCTCCTTAACCACTTCCGATACGACTCTGTCGTGCAAACCCTCAAGAGTGAACCTCGAGGGTGGTTCCTCTTACATTCACCTTGATGATTACATCGAGTGGAATCCATCGAGGGTGGTTCCTCAGGGTTCCCCTTGGTGTTAGACACACAGTTACTATGGTTACTACGACTTTACACTGAACCATGTTACTAAAGACGGGTCGGCCCTGAGGGGTACCCGCGCGAGCTTAATGGCGAGTGATGTGGAGTCAGGTTGACCTGGAAGGTGCCAGCGAGATACTTACGAGGCGTGGCCGGGCATTCTTAGCCCTTGCCTCAAGTACTCGAGACGGGGCGACGGGGTCACATCTTTCGTGAGTCTCTGCTCGTGACTGCACTACCAACACACTAACGGTTTGGATATTTGATCCAAGGGGCCTCTGGCCTGATAGCACTAACCATCACGTGGGCATTGTATGGGTGTTCTGCGTCGTATGCATCAGCCGAAGCTTATTAGACGTCAGCGACCGAGTGGCGCGCGCCGGGTTGGACCGGTAAGCTCCTGCCTTTTTAAGGAGGTAGCTAGGTCTGCTCAGCGGCCGCCCCCGCAACATGTAGGAGTTCCCGGGGCAATGGCCCATGACCCCTGGGGGCATAGGTTTAGTCCGGCGTGCTGACCTCTCTATTAAGCCTAGGTCGGGTTGCGGCGTATTATTTGGCCGAGGCCGGGCATGACCCAGGAAAGTGTGTCCGACCAGAGTTAATCGAGTGTGGTGGGTAAGTTGGTGCACCCCTACAGGGAAGAAAACATCTATCGATAGCCTATCCTACGGTAACGGACACCTGGATTTGTATCCCGATCGATACAACTAGAATTGGATACTTGAGATGAGAAATGGATAGTATGGCTCTCGGATTGCTTTCTCGTAGGGAGTTGAGAAAAGATCTCTGGCCGAGGTTGATAACACTACTACTATTTTACATTATGCTACTCTACTCCCTCCTATTGCTGCGAGATGGTGGTTTCCAGAAGATGCTAGTCTTCGATAGGACTAGCTTCTCCCCCTCTTATTCCGGCATTATGCAGTTAGTCCACAGATACTACCCCTTTCATTGATACCGGTGCATAAGTAGTGTAGTGATACGTCTCCATCGTATCTATAATTTTTGACAGTTCCATGCCAATATTCCACAACTTTCATATACTTTTGGCAACTTCCTATACTATTTTTGGGACGAACATATTGATCCAGTGCCCAGTGCCAGTTCCTGTATGTTGCATGTTTTTTGTTTCACAGAATATCCATATCAAACAAAGTCCAAACGGGATAAAAACTGATGGAGATTTTTTTGGAATATATATGATTTTTGGGAAGTGAAATCAACGCGAGACGAAGCTCGAGGGGCCCACGAGGCAGGGGGCGCGCCCCCGACCCTCATGGCCACCCCGTAAGGCGGTTGATGCCCTTCTTTCGCCGCGAGAAAGCTAATATCTGGATAGAGATCGTGTTAAAATTTCAGCCCAATCGGAATTACGGATCTCCGGGAATATAAGAAACAGTGAAAGGGAAGAATCTGGGAACACAGAAACTGAGAGACATATCCAATCTCGGAGGGGCTCTCGCCCCTCCCATGCCATGGAGGCCATGGACCAGAGGGGAAACCCTTCTCCCATCTAGGGAGGAGGTCAAGGAAGAAGAAGAAGGAGGGGGCTCTCTCCCCCTCGCTTCCGGTGGCGCCGGAGTGCCACCGAGGGCCATCATCATCACCGCAATCGTCACCAATAACTTCACCGCCATCATCACCAACTCTTCCCCCTCTATGAAGCAGTGTAATCCCTCTCTTACGCGTTGTAATCTCTACTTAAACATGGTGCTCAATGCTATATATTATTTCCCAATGATGTATGGCTATCCTATGATGTTTGAGTAGATCCGTTTTGTCCTATGGGCTATTTGATGATCAAGATTGGTTTGAGTTGCATGTTTTATTATTGGTGCTGTCCTATGGTGCTCTCCGTGTCGCGCAAGCGTGAGGGATCCCTGTTGTAGGGTGTTGCAGTACGTTTATGATTCGCTTATAGTGGGTTGCGTGAGTGACTGAAACACAAACCCGAGTAAGGGGGTTGTTGCGTATGGGATAAAGAGGACTTGATGCTTTAATGCCATGGTTAGGTTTTACCTTAATGATCTTTAGTAGTTGTGGATGGTTGCTAGAGTTCCAATCATAAGTGCATATGATCCAAGTAGAGAAAGTATGCTAGTCTATGCCACTCCCTCAAATAAAATTGCAATAATGATTACCAGTCAAGTTATCGATTGCCTAGGACAAATAACTTTCTCGTAACAAAAAGCTCTTTACTAAAACTAACTTAGTTGTGTCTTTACCTAAACAGCCCCTACTTTTTATTTATGTAATCTTTATTATCTTGCAAACCTATCCAACAACACCTACAAAGTACTTCTAGTTTCATACTTGTTATAGGTAAAGCGAACGTCAAGTGTGCGTAGAGTTGTATCGATGGTCGATAGAACTTGAGGGAATATTTGTTCTACCTTTAGCTCCTCGTTGGGTTCGACACTCTTACTTATCGAAAACTTTTGCGATCCCCTATACTTGTGGGTTATCAAGACCTTTTTCTGGCGCCGTTGCTGGGGAGCAATAGTGTCGGGGATATACCCCACAGTATGACCCGGCCAGACGTGGCGCTTCACCGATGACCCGCCGGAGGACTGGCGACTCATGGGTCTGGCGGTTCACTGGTCAGATGACTCACGGATGACCCCGGCGGAGGGTCACATAGAAGACTAGGCCCAAGGCCCAGTAGTCCGGCTCATATTATGGTGGGCCGGCTTAAGACAGAAGGAATGAGGAATATTTCCTTTACGAGGAAGCAAGACATGTACTTGTATCCGACTTGTAATAGAGAATAAGTTAGTTTTAATCCTACTAGGACTCTGCATGTAAGCCGCCCCTTCAACATATATAAGGTGGGGTAGGACTCCCCAAAGGGAGATAAGCAATAAACAATCTCTAGGGCTAGACACAAAGGGGGAGCCGGCTTATGCGGTGGCTCTCTCATGAGCATAATGAGATCTAGCCACAAACAACATGTAGGGCTATTACCGGATGATGTTTCCCGGGGCCCGAAGCTATCTAAATCCTTGTCTTGTGTTGCGTCTCTCGATTCTGCTCAACCCCTCTCAAGCTACTACAAAGATGCGTTGGCCTCACGACTAAGTCCTTTCACTAGGACATCTGCCGTGACAATTCCACGACAGTTGGCGCCCATCGTGGGGCTTGCGCACGGTGGTGTTGAGTTCTTGAAGGGATTTCTCTGAGGGATCGAAGAAGCGCACAATTGACCGGATAAAGAAGAGCCAGCACAAAAAGATTCATGTCGTCTTCAAGTTCATCAATCAAGATAAAAAATAGGCGAAAGGATGCAATCTGTCCACCGCCACAATCTCATGATCCGGTATATCACTGTTGTTTTTTCTGCGGACGTAATCCACCAAGACCAAAGGAAAGTCAGTCTTCATTGTTGCATTATCCTACAAGGGCAAGCGAGTCCTGAGAAGATTCATCGTGGCGGTAGTAGGCAGAACCAAAAGAGGTTTTGTCATTGGTGTTTTCCATGAGAAGGAAGAAATTGTTTAATCAGACTAGAGGGAGTACTAGTGCACGGAAGAATCAATCAGCAAGTCACGTCAATGTGCAGTAGCAAATACGTCAAGCCAGGGTCAAGTCAAGATCGATCTGGCTGGAGGCCTCATCTGGCAGTACTACTTTTTCACAAAAGTGAAATCTGGCCCGTGAAAAAAAAGGGATGGAAATCCACGAGACGTGGGACATGGACTCGGTTTCGCCTCGTTGGCTTAATGTGGGACATGGAATCGGTTTCGCCTCACTAGCCACCACACCGACCTCGCCTCCACCTCTGCCGCACGTCACCGCAGCCTTGAGTCGCCCGCCTTCGTGGCTGGTGTCGGTGTCAAAACCGGCGGATCTCAGGTAGGGGGTCCCGAACTTTGCGTCTAGGCGGATGGTAACAGGAGGCAGGGGACACGATGTTTTACCCAGGTTCGGGCCCTCTTGATGGAGGTAAAACCCTACGTCCTGCTTGATTAATATTGATGATATGCGTAGTACAAGAGTAGATCTACCACAAGATCAAGGAGGCTAAACCCTAGAAGCTAGCCTATGGTATGATTGTTGTCTGTCCTACAGACTAAAACTCTCCGGTTTATATAGACACCGGAGAGGGCTAGGGTTACATAGAGTCGGTTACAATGGTAGGAGATCTACATATCCGTATCGCCAAGCTTGCCTTCCACACCAAGGAAAGTCCCTTCCGGACACGGGACGAAGTCTTCAATCTTGTATCTTCATAGTCCAGGAGTCCGGCCGAAGGTATAGTCCGGCTATCCGGACACCCCCTACTCCAGGACTCCTTGAGTAGCCCCCGAACCTGGCTTCAATGACGACGAGTCCGGCGCGCAAATTGTCTTTGGCATTGCAAGGCGGGTTCTCCTCCAAATTCCGTGTACCTATTGAATAATGTCCGGTTTTTTGTAAATGTGGCGCTCCTTGGCTTCTACGCCCAATAATGGCCGTCTTCCACGTGTCAAACGAATACAAAAAGTCAGTGTGTTTTTATATTCACACCCCTAGCCACGTGAATGAGCCGCCTATTTAAGGGGGCGAGGATTTAGATCCAAACCACACCTTCTCCCCTCCGCGAGTATTCATCAGAGCGTATCCGACAGAGGTCCATTCTATCATGGCCGGTCGCCGCAGCTCCTCCTCTTGCCCTTCCAGCCCTCAGCCTGGAGATTGGAAGAGATGCTCCATCCCGTACAGCAAGCTAGTGACGCTCCAGACCAAGGGATTTCTCCCCCCGGCCTATATGGTCCCGGTTCGAGCCGGACTTGCCACCTATAATGGCGGAGAGCAAGCGGAGAGCGCCCCCAATCCCTCCAAAGGAGAGCGGGTATGCCTTGGCCCTTACTTAATAAGAGGGCTCGGATTTCCAATTCATCCGTTTCTCCGGGGGCTCCTGGAGTTCTATGGCCTCTAGCTGCACAACCTCACGCCTGCCTCCATATTGCATATCACAGGCTTCGTAGCCCTTTGCGAGCTGTTTTTGGGCTGCTAGGCTCATTTCGCGCTGTGGAAAAGGCTATTCTACCTTTTGCCCTGTTCTCAGAAGGGGTCAATATATCAAGTGGGCGGAGCCGAAGTGTGGCGCATCGCCGGGACCGGATATTTATCCGGAACCCCAAAGAAGGCGTCCGAGGACTAGCCTTCGGAATGGTTTTATATAGAGGATGTCCCGCTACCGGATCCTGTCCGGATCGGCCTCGCTGAGTTCGAAAGTGCTCCCCTAAAGAAGTGCCTAAGCTGGGGAAAGCGACAAGGACGTTCTTTACCTAATGGGCCGGATAAGATTGTTAGCTCATTCCGGACTGACCATGATCGGGGTCATGGCCGCATGCATCATGCGAGGGGTGTAGCCGCTCCAGTATAGAGGCCACCCCATGTGGGACTTGAACGGGGAGGACGACGCCACCCGCCACGGCCATAAGGGGCCGGATTCGGCTGCCGCTCTAATAAAGACCTTGTCCGCTTTGTACAAGGGAGAAGAGGAGGAATTTCTCCGCGTCAACCCATAGGGTGGATTTTCTATGTACAATCCCCTAAGTCGGGTAAGTGGACACTTTTACTTGCCCATCCGTTTTATATTCCCATCGTTAAATATTCAGTCTAACGACTTCAACGCAGGAACTGCGCCAGGCTGTTAAAGAAATAAACAACCCTCCTCCACAACCCGAGGATCCGGGATGGTCCCTCGACCCGGCCTCTCAAGAGGATCCAGACTTATCTGTGGAGCTGATTGATGGGGTGTTTCATCAATTGAGCAAGGACAACGCCTTGGTGGCCATTACGGCCGATTACCCAGGGCTACTCCCAGCCTCATAGGTAACTGAGACCGAAGTCCTAGCACTTTGAAAAGGGATCTATCCTCGCGTGTTTTCGATTGCCATATGACAATCGTGTTTTGCAGGGGAGGTCCTTGAGACGGGAGGCCGAGCCTGCGGCGACTAGCCAACGAGGGGCGGCAAGGCCCCACAGGCTGAAAAGAAGTGCGGTCCGGACTGAGATGCCGGCGCAAAGGTATAGCGCGCCGTCTTATTCCCAGGTGTTATTCCTTCAAGGCACACTAACGCTCGTGCTCTCTTCAGGACGAAGAGACCTCGCCGGACTATATCCGGAGAGGTTGCCAATCACGCCTCCACCAGCCAGGCTCCAAAGCCTGGTCCGGAAGCAGAGGCGAACACAAGGCGTGCACCGGACGCTCCTCCGATAGAGGATGCAGACAGGCTGTCTGCCACCAATTTCGAGGTGGAGAGTGCCATGAACCACAGGCGTCGCCGGACAATTCTTCGCGACGCTTGTTTCTCCCAAGAGGCATTGGATGCCTTTAATTCAGGAGATGCGTACCTCCGTGCCGCTCAAAATGGTCTAGCCAGAGCCACAAAGCAATATGTAAAAGACATACGGGTAAGAAAATTTTGGTAATTATATATATACCAGTAGCCCCCGAGACTTGAAATAGTTAGAGTAACTAATTTAAGGATCATTTGTTATGCAGGTTCTTACAGAAAAGAATACCCTACTATCCCAGGAGCTGGAAGAGTGCAAAGCCCAACTTGGGGCCGCACTATCCGCGGTAGGGGAGCCCAAGGAGCCCCCTCTGGTAATATACGCTTCAAAAGATAAGTATTTTGCAAAGTGCGACGTGGGTGAAAATCTGACAAATGAAATTGCAGATGGCGCTGGATTAAATCCGGAAGAGCAACAACTCCGACGCCAGCTGAAGGCTGGTGAGAACGTGCTGACAAAGGTGAGGCGGGAGAAGAACGATCTCCAAGATGCCAACACCAAGCTGGGCGTTGAACTGAAGTATGTTCATGCCCAGCTGTTGGACTCCGTTAAGGAGAATCAGTGGCTTTGACGCGACATATTTAGTAAGTGCTTAAACGAACTTTGAAAAAAAAGTTCGGCGACGAAGTCGACTAACAGAGTAATGTCTGTAGGTATGCTAACAGGTCGTCCTGCAGAGGAAATGCCCGGTTCTACGGGTGACCTTCTTCTCAAGCTCTCACAACTGCAGAGCGAGTTCGGCAGGTGATGCAAGGCGTCGCCCAGGCCTTGTGGCCATCCGTCTCCATGCCCTAAGGCCTTGGAGAGCTTGTAGAGAAGCTGAAGGGAGCACGGCAGTGCTTCCGATTGTGGAAGCTGTCGGCCGGCCGTCAAGGCGCCAGGGAGGCCTGGGCCATGGTGAAGACGCGGTACACGAAGGCTGACCGAAACCACATGGCCAAGGTCGGACCCGTGGGGCCCGATGGGAAGGAGATCCCTGTGAGCTTAGTATACGGCCAAGTAGAATTGGCCGCAAAGTATTCCCAACAGGACTGTAAACTAGACAGCCTGTTAGATGGTATTGAAGAGGAATACAATCAGTCAGATTGACTATGTAATTTTAATTGACATGTGTAATGCCTTCTAGCCAGACTGTAGATCGTTTGTCATGGCCGAGCTTTTCGCTTCAACCTCGGGACCTGATGGTCCGGAGTGTGTCCAAATACCCTCGCGGTTATATAAGAACCGGGGTATGCATGGAGACCAGGCGTAGGGGTCATTAGTGCTTGAACAGACAAGTGCCCAGCTAGTTATGTTATATTACATGGTTAGTAAGAAACATCTTCCAGGGAGAATAGTTCCGTTAGGGGTTCCTTTCCTTGGGAGGCATGCCCTAAAGTGCATGTCCATTCTGCGAAAAGAGACACAGGAAAAACATCTGGGGGCGTATAGATAAATAAGTGAAAAAAGATCATCTTTAGTTCACCGACCGGATATTCCCTTAAGAATGCTAGCTTTCGGCTTCACCCAGTCTGAGGTACACATCCGGCTGACCCGGCAATAACAATCGCAGAGGTGCTCCCTTTACAACCTAGCCGAACAATCAGGAACGTAGGGGTAAGCACAGGAGCCAGGCAACCCAGCTTGGCCAAAACTTAAGTCATATCGATGCATATAATGGTGAATAAAAGGTACATGCGGAAGTGTGACACATGTGTTGGGCATGAAGCCCATATAAATAAGCTTCTGTTTAAAGAAGCCCCCAGGTTTAATGAGCGCGGATAGCGCGTCACTTTATGAGTCTTTAAAGGCTATAAGAGAGAGAGAGAGAGAGAGAGAGGAAAAGGAGAGAAATGTAAGACAGAAAGTATATGAAAAATGGACAGAGGAAGGAGACGAACACAGAGTCCGGCGCTAGGCATAGAATCTTCGGAGACGGGCTGCGTTCCATAGGTTCGGCTTGAGTCGGTTATCCGATGCATCTCGCAGGCGGTACGCTCCACCAGTCAGGACTTGGTCAATTATGAAGGGACCTTCCAACTTGGGCTTGAGTTTGTCCTTTTTCTTGTCCGGCAGACGTAGAACTAATTCGCCAACGTTGTAATTTTTGGCCCGTACTTCTCTGCTTTGGTATCTTCGAGCCTGCTGTTGATAGAATGCGGAACGGGCTTTTGCCATGTCACGCTCTTCCTCCAAGGCGTCCAAACTATCCTACTGATCGAGCTCAGCTTCTCTTTCTTCGTACATGCGCACTCGAGGTGAGTCATGAATTATGTCGCAGGGCAAAACTGCCTCTGCGCCGTACACCATGAAGAATGGTGTGTATCCGGTGGTGCGATTCGGCGTGGTCCGCAGCCCCCAAAGTACAGAGTCAAGCTCCTCTACCCAGTGCGTATTAGATTCCTTAAGGGACCGCACTAATCTAGGTTTGATGCCGCTCATGATAAGACCATTTGCATGTTCGACCTGGCTGTTAGTTTGTGGGTGATAGACAGAAGCATAATCGAGCTTGATGCCCATGTTTTTGCACCAGAGTTTTACCTCGTCGGCCATAAAGTTCGTGTCGTTATCAGTGATGATGCTGTGGGGGACGCCTTAACGGTGTACAACCCCGGATATAAAGTCTATCACCGGTCCGGATTCCGCCGTCTTAATAGGCTTGGCCTCTATCCATTTGGTGAACTTATCCACCATGACCAGTAAGTATTTTTTCTTGTGGGTTCCACCTTTAAGGGGTCTAACCATGTCAAGCCCCCAGACCGTGAAGGGCCAAGTGATGGGGATAGTTTGGAGGGAGGTGGGTGGCATATGGCTTTGGTTTGCAAAAAGCTGGCAACCGATGCATCGTTGGACTAAGTCCTGGGCGTCTGCCCGGGCCGTCGGCCAATAAAAGCCTGTACGGAAGGCCTTCCTTACAAGGGACCGAGCTGCAGCATGATGGCCACCGAGTCCGGCATGAATTTCAGCCTGGAGGTTCCGCCCTTCCTCTTTGGAGATGCACCTTTGAAGGACTCCGGTAGCGCTTTTCTTATAAAGCTCTCCCTCATGGACTTTATAGGCTTTAAATCACCGCACTATGCAGCCTGCCTCATTTTGGTCCTCAGGGAGTTCCTGCCTAGTAAGGTAGGCGAGGAATGGTTCTGTCCACGGGGCGATGACAGCCATTATTACGTGGCCTGAAGGTGTTATTTCATTGGCAGAGCCACCAATTATGTCAGAGTGTTCGGTGTCGGGCAGTGCGGTTGGTTCCGGGCTGTTATTGCCGGGTTCCCCTTCCCATACTACGGATGTCTTGAACAGCCTTTCGAAGAAGATGTTGGGGGGACTACATCGCGTTTTGCACCGATGCATGCCAGGACATCTGCCGCCTGATTATTTTCCCGGGCTATATGGTGAAATTCGAGCCCTTCGAACCGAGCTGACATTTTTAGGATGGTGTCGGATTTCAGGTTCCGGCAGACCCTTGAGGTTCGAACAGTGGGGTGCGTGCGGAGATTTCGCCTTCTACCTACCTGCGCCCCTCCGCCTCGCTAAGATCTAAGCTGTGGAAAGAACAACACAAGAGACATAGGGTTTATACTGGTTCGGGCCACCGTTGTGGTGTAATACCCTACTCCAGTGTGTGGTGTGGTGGATTGCCTCTTGAGCTGATGATGATGAGCAATACAAGGAACAACAGCCTTGCGAGGGTCTGTTCTTGGCTGGGGGGATGAACTGCTAGGAGGAGTTCAGTCACCCTTATCTCTCTCTCTCATTTTGATTGCGATCTGATCTCCATCCCCCTCTTCTGTGGGTGGCTAGTCCTATTTATAGGCAAAGGCCCTGGGCCTCTTCCCAAATATTGAGCGGGAAGGGCGCCAACAATTGGCCATTTTGAAGGGGGACATCTGGTACACTTATCCTGACTAAAGTTGGTCCTCGCCTGCCAAAGGCTCTGGTGGTGACGATGGCTTGGGCTCCACAATGACTTCCTCCCTGCCGTTGGGCTGGTCTTGGTCTTGTTGCACCGAAACGGGTGCCTTTGCTTGATGCTCTTGCCTGCGCTTGCTCCCTTTACACCAAAGAGGAAAGGAGGACACTGCGTGGGCTGATGCTCGACTGGCACCCTTGGTCGTCATGGCTTGCGTCACGGGCACATCGTGAGGTACCCCGCGTTGATCTCTCCGCCTCCTCACGAGCCAGCCTGATGAGGCCGTGCCTGAGGAAGCTCCATGTCGTCTGCCCCACGAGGCTTGGCCCCTCACAAGGGTCTTGGGTCTGTGTTGATGAAGACGGGCCATGCTGGGCCCCCTTTGAGCCACGCCGCAGGCCGCAAGCAGGCAAGTCTGGGGACCCCCGTTCAGAACGCCGACAGTAGCCCCTGGGCCCAAGGCGCGCCCGTACTTGGCCGTGCAGGGAGGCGAAAGGGCAAGCGCGAAGCGCCGCGGGCCCTAACAGCCTACAGCCATGGGCGCCGCGTGGTGGTTGGTTGGGCGTGGGCGTCTCCCCTTCCCCATGGCGCCTCGGCAACTGCACGGATTGGACAAGTCCCTACATGCAAAGCGGGTCATGATTACCTGTGATCGTGGAGGTCGGTGGTTGGCCTTCGTCGGCCATAAGTACAGAACGGCGCGCGCCCTTCCAGTACATCCCTTCTTGCTTCTCCTTCTTCTCGGTCCTTGCTCTGTCTTGCTGCAATGGCTCCGATCCGCCGGTTCTCGACGACAGAGAAGGGACAGGCTCCCCGAGAGGAACCAGACCCGCTCCCGCCGAAGAAACGGCTCGCCCTCCGCGGCCGGGATGAGGGGGCCCAGCAGGTGGTGTCGAGGCCCTGGTGTGAGCGGCCACCGCCGGGGTTCCCGCTTCCCTTGTACGCCCACATCGAGGGCTCTGAAGGAGTCGATGCCGATCGCCATGGGCGGCGCCGCCGTCGGTGCCGACGGGTCACGAAGGTGTGGGTCATCCCCCCTGGGGTCCACACCAAGGGCTCCTCCCGAGAGTTCGTGCTCCATGCCGCCATGCCTCCTCAGTCCTGGGTTCGCCTTCCTCCCTTCTTCGCCTCCATCATCCCGCATGGAGAGCTCCTGGAGCTTTGGCTGCAGCATGCCGGCTGCAGCGCCCTCGCGACCGAGGCAGAGGTCACGGTCATTGCCCCGGGCGAGGTCTTCATGAGTCGAGGCTGGAGCAAAATCGCCCGGGTCTGCAGGACAAGAGGCGCCTTCATGATGCACTTTGAGTACGACGGTGCTTCGGTGATGTTCTTCAAGGTCTTTGATGCGAACGGGCGCCGGCTGGAGTGCTGCCCCGGGAGTGGTGGTCGGGACCCTGCTACGGCGAGGACTGGGCCCGCCGACCGCTCCCTTGGCGGCTCCTCACGCGGCGGAGGCGTCGGAGGTTCCAGCGACTCCGGCGAGCTCTTCGCGACTTCGGAGACGAGCGACGACAGCTATGAGCCCCTGAGCCAGCGCCACTCCTAGAGTGGGGCGGGCTCGTCAGAACGTCGCCGACTCTGATCTGGATGGGGTTGGCGCCGGTGCTCGATGGCCCACTGTTGATGATGGCGTCTTTTGCAGGGGCGCGTGTAGTTAGCGTCCTTTTAGGACCTGTTCCCTGCGAGGAATCAAAGACGCGTCCCGTGGGGGCTTGTAAGGTGCCTGTGATCCTGTTTTGTTAATATAACCCTTGTCATAGAACTGTGCGATTTGCTCATTCCGTCTTAGCTCAGTTCTCCCTTTTGAACCTCACGGGGGCTTGGTGCTCTACGCCGACAGGTCCCAGTCCCAAGGCGGCTTCAGCCGTCGCTGGTATGCCAGGTCACGATGCCGTGGTCAAGGCCAGGAGGTGAGCGACCCGGGGTCCGATAAGAGCCCCTGAGTCGCGATGCTCAGGAGGTCCCCTTTGGCGCTCAAGCAGCCGTCGTTCGGTGAGAAAGGAGAGCGGCGTCGCTAACACTGGATTGCATTAGGTCCGGGGATGGTGCCACGGTAGCTGGTGCTTCCGGGTGGTGACTTATCTCGAGAATCAGGGGCCGCTCTCTCGTGTGTCGCCGGGTCCGTGCATCGGCAGGCGTGAGGTTGCTCGGCGAGGTCCTCGCGTGTCCCTCCCCTCTCGCCTTTGCTCCCCTTTCTGCTCTATGTCCTAGGGTCCCGGCCCTTGAGCGAGTCTCAGCCGTCACTGGTATGCCAGGTCGCGATGCCATGGACAAGGCCAGAGGGTGCGGGCTGGAGAGCCAGTAGGAGCCCTGAGTCGCGATGCTCAGGCACCCCCCTTTAACGTGCAAGCAGTTCACGCGGATGAGAGTGAAGGAGACACCGCAAGGGCCTCGCCTGATGCAGCTC
Source organism: Triticum aestivum (assembly GCF_018294505.1). Taxonomy (NCBI): domain Eukaryota; kingdom Viridiplantae; phylum Streptophyta; class Magnoliopsida; order Poales; family Poaceae; genus Triticum; species Triticum aestivum. The sequence continues at coordinate 415,093,945 of NC_057794.1, read as the reverse complement.
CTTTAGGAGATCCTGTAGACCCATCATAGAAAGAACGAGGGGTTGCCATGACAATTGACAGTCAGCCGTTGGTTGCTTCCGAGGGGCGATGAGGCACTGAAGGGTTGACGAGGTGGCGCCATGTAGGGCTGCCGCGGCCAGAGTTCAGCCATTCAGATTTGTCGGCGTTGCAGGGACGGACCCATGCGCAAGCATCATGCCGTTTGGGAGCAGCTCCGTCAGTTGGCGTCAGTTGAGCGGGCAACTAGGTCAAACACATTAGCCGCGAAGGAGTGGATTCATTCAAATAGATGCTGGGAAGGCGGACATCACTGGGTCAGGCCCGAGCGACTTGGGGATGATGCAGCCCGTGGGGCGCCCCCAACAAAGTAAGCTAACAACATGAAATAAAAGGGATACATGCCGCAGGGACGGACCCACGAGGCCTGGGAATAATGCAGCCCTGGGGGGCGCTCCCAGCTGGAAATGAAACTTGAAAGATGTCACCTGATGATGTTGAGGACGAAGGAGTGTTAGTGTAGCTGACTCGGTGGGCTGCGGAAGCCGATCCTCACGAGCCCCCAGGCCCAGGGGCCTGGGGAGGCTCCAGAGGCGCTGGTGGCCCCTGGCGGACCATCTCCATCTCCGCCAGGGCTGCGGAACGCCTGGCCTCTTGAGCCTCCATGATGCCCCTCATGAGGCGCTGGTACGTGGCAGCCGCGTTCGGCAAGCCGTAAGGCATGGGAACATAGCTGTGGGGTGGACCTTTACAGCACCCCACTCGCGAGGGCCAGAGGCGCTCCAGAGAGGTGACTCGATTGAGCCTTGGTATGTCAATGCAGACGCGCAGCCCACCAGCCTCGCCTGGATGGGGAGCCACAGCTGGTAGGCGGCGGCCGCCTCTCATGACTCTTGACTCCTGTAGCTCCTAAATGGCCTTGCTGACGAACTCCTGAGGGTCTGGCCCTCCTTGCCTTACTCCTTCTTAAGGGAAACGTGCTTCGAAACACGCCCCCATGTGGTGCCCAAGCGCCTCCCTCGTGACCTTAGCCAGGTTGGTGGCCCTCCAGGGGAGAGCCCCCGAGACCTGCGTAAGGAGGGCGCTGGGCGCACTTTCCTATGCGATGGAAGGAGGTTCCCCTTGGGCAGGCACGGGCCCTGGGGGGCCTGCCTCCTGAGGGGCCGGGCCGGACAATGTCTTCTTCTTCTTGGGGGCGGTCTCAGGAAGCCTCCTGCTTCCGCGATCCGGGTCTTCCAGTGATGCAGCCTAAAAGGCTCGTTCCAAGGAATACACTGCGTCCTTCTCCTCACAGGGCACCGTGATGACTCCGCCACTTCTTGGCATCTTGAGGACGTTGTAGCCGTGGTGAGTCACGGCCATGAACTTAGCCAGCGCGAGGTACCCAAGGATGGCGTTATACGGCAGGCGAATGTGAGCGACGTCGAAGTCGATGAGCTCGGTGCAGTAGTTGTCGCGTGCCCCGAAGGTGACAGGGAGGCGGACCTGCCCAATCGAGACCTTGGAGCTGTCGGTGACTCCAGAGAAAGGCTTGGTTGGCTGAAGCTGGTTGTAGGGCACTTGGAGATTGTTGAATGTTTCCACGGACAGGACGTTGAGCCCTGCCCCGCCATCGATGAGGGTCCTCGTGACCACCACATTGCTGATGGTTGGGGAACAAAGCATCGGGAGGACTCCGGCTGTGGCCGCACACTTGAGCTGATCTACTGAGCTGAACGTGATGGCGCACGCCGACCACCTGAGAGGGCGCGTGGCTTCCAGTTTGGGGAGGACTGCATTCACTTCGCGGGCGAACTGCTTGAAGATGCGTTGAGAGGCTAGGGCTTGAGCCCTGCCCAGGATGCAGGCGATCGTGCGTGTTGCCTTGCGGGCGATCCTCGCGAGGCTGATCCCTCCAGTCTTCCTTGCGAGGCGGGTTTTGCCAGCAATGCTCGCAAGGTCGATCGCGCCACCCCTGGCACGGGCAGCGGTCTTCCCAGCGTCCTGCATTCCTTACTCCTCCTTGACCGTAGCCCCGGTCACCTCGGTCGGGGCGACGGCCGATCCTTCCTTCTCGCACGGCTCAGAGCTCTTGACACTCGTTGGTGTTGTGGGTGTGGAGGTCATGGTACACACAGTATCAACTGCCCTCGGGAGGTTCGGGCTGATCTCTGCCCCGCTTGGTGTCCGGTTCTGTCGCGAGCACGGCAACCCCCTTGCGCTTCACATCCTTGGCCTTGGGCTTCTTCTCTTCTGGGTTTGCGGCAGGTAGCTCGAGGAGGGAGAGATGCCCTTCCTCAGCCCTGGCGCACTTGGTTGCCAAGTTGAACAACTCCAAGGAAGTGCACAGGTCTTCATGCATCGCCAGCTCCTCCTTCATCTTGACATCGCGCACGCCTCGGAGAAGGCTGAGATGATGGCCTCCTCGGTCACCTTGGGAATCTTGAGGCGTGCGTTGTTGAAGCGCTAGATGTACTTCTGCAGGGTCTCTCCGGGTTGTTGCTTGATGCGGTGCATGTCGCTCACGGCGGGTGACCGGTCGCGAGTACCTTGGGAGTTGGCGATGAAGCGGGTGCGCATCTCGTCCCAGGAGGAGATCGTGCCTGGAGCCAGGTTCAGGAGCCAGGTGCGGGCCCCGTCCTTGAGCGCCATGGGAAACTAGTTCGCCATGACCTTCTCGTCTCCGTTGGCAGCTTCGATGCCCAGCTCATAGAGCTGGAGGAACTCCGCAGGGTCGGCCATGCCGTCGTAATGAGGAGGCAGGTCTGGCTTGAACTTGCCGGGCTACACGACGTAGCGTAGCTCGGTGGTGAAGGAGCGGCAGCCTGCTGTGGCCACGGGAGGCCTTGGGTGACGGAGAGCTTGGTCTTGCATGTCCCCACGTGCTGCAGCTGGGAGCAGCGCGGGGTCTTTACGCACGGGAGCAGGAGCATGGTCGCGACGTGCTGGAGCAGGGAGCGCCCGGGGAGCTTCTTGCGGGCGAGGGACTTCTTGGCAGCTCTGCTCTTGCCGCGCTGGCACCTGATGGAGCGGGTTCCGCCCAAGGGCCACGCGCCTTGGAGCCATGGCGCCTTCTTGAGGAGGAGGCGGCCGTGGCGCCGCCGGAGCTTCGTCGCCCGCGCGGGGCGGGGTGCGGTGCAGCAGAACGGACGGCGCAGGAGAGCCCCCTGCGGCACGGACGAGCTCGGCGATGCGGTCAAGCCATTCTTCGTAGACGTCGTCGACGGGACGGTAGCGCAGGAGCTCGTTTGCCGCAATGAGCTCAGCTTGAGCCTCCATGGGTGCACGGAGCGCGCGGGACGAAGAACCAGCTGGGGTGAGCGAGGGAGTAGCGGTGCGGCCGTCTTGCCGCACGGACGGATGCTGAGACGACGCTTGCCGCTCGTCCCCCGCCGGGCCGGTGGCGGCGTTGACGACAAGTGACGGGGAACGGTGAGGACGCCCGCAGACAGGAGCCGTCTGGGCGACGCGGGAAGCGAGAGCGGCCCGGCGCTCGGCGCGGGCTCGACGAGCGTCAGACATGGACGCGATGGTCGGAGGAGAACGGGGTGGTGGAAGACGAATTCCGGCGCACCCCTACCTGGCGCGCCAAATGTCGGATTTCGGGTTCCGGCAGTGTCACACCCTAGCTAGTCATGCATTAGAGTGTGTGCATCATGTTTAAAATTCCATTTAACTTGAAATGGGGATTTGTGAAACCCTCAGAATCATTTTGAAAATGACCCAAATAAAAATTTCTCCAAAAAGGTCCAAGAAAATGCTCATGTTGCTCTCTGAAAATATTGGACAGAGATAAAAATCAAACCAATATTTTTAGTGGCTCATGGACATTTATTTTGGGCATTTGGAATTAATGCATAAATATTTGCATTGGAAATATATTTCTATATATATGAAATATGGTCCAAATATTATGCCATTTATAAAGGAGCTCTGGAATAATATATCTAGCCCCTGCAAAAATTGGCATAAGTTAAATAAATGATTTAATATATTATTTAAATCAAAACAAATGTCAGAAATTAGAAAACAGAAAAAAATGAAAGGGAGAAGCTTACCTGGGCTCCTCCCTGTGCAGCCCAGCCAGCTGGCCGGCCCAGCCAGCAGCCGGCCCAGCCCACCTCCCTCCTCTGTCGTCTTCGTCCTCGACAGAGGGAGGGGAGTGTGGCCGGCGCGCGCGCGCGCCACCGCGCCACGCCACCTCTCTCCCTGCTTGCCTGCCCTCCCCTCCTCGCTCGATGCCCCGGACGACGCCACGCCTCCCCCCTGCTCTCTCTCACTCGCCCTCGTCTCTTCCCTCCTCTCCCTCGCTCTCTCTCTCACACGGCCGAACACCACCGTCGCCGCCGTTCGCCATAGCAGCCGTCTCCGGCCACCCCTCGCTCCCCCGACTAGCTCAGAAGCTCCGCCACAACCCCCTCTTCCTCCCCACCGCTCCACGGGCCTCCGGAAGCCCTGCATCGCCGCCACGTCGCCGTTCCCCTCTTCGGGCTCCGACCATCATCGCCGTCGAATTCGCCGTCTCCAGCGCGTCTCCGAGCCCGCTTCGACGCCCACTGCAACCGCGGTGAGCCCCCGAGTCGTTTCCCCCTTCTTCCCTGGTCTCTTTCGACCTCTAGGCCTTAGCCCCACCTTGGCCGAGAGCTCCACGCCGCCGGCGATGTCGCCGTCGTGGCCACGGTCACCGTAGCGCCCAACCGAGCACACTATCGTGCTCCACGCCTCACTAGGAGCACGCAGCACGCACCAACGCCTCCCCAAACACCCTGCAACGCCGACTCCGACCGCACCCGAACTCCGGCCGCCGCTCACGAGCTCGCCGTCGACGGTACCGGCCACCCCAGGCTTGGCCACCACCACCGTTCGACGCGCGGGAGCAAGAGCTCTCCAACGAGCCCAAGAACGGCCTCGCCCGTGCCCTGTAGCGCGATCCCGCATCGCGCCGCCGTCTCGGGCCTCGCCGGCGTCACGTCGCCGGTGGGTTTGACCCACCTTGACCACGGCAGGACCCCCCTGAGTCCCTGACAGGTGGGCCCGGCCCTGTAGCTAATTAGGATTAGCGCTAACCACTGTAGTTAACCCCCTGACACTGACCAGTGGGCCCCAGCGCCACTAATTAGTAATTAGGATTAATTTAACCCTGTTTAACCCCCCTCTCACTGACGTGTGGACCCCACACGTCAGGTTTGACCTCAGCCAGCCGCAGTTGACCACTGACGTCATGATGACGTCATGCTGGCGCAATAACTATAATTTCTGGATTTAATTTAAATCAGGAAATTCCAGAATATAATTTTAAACTTCAAAAATTCATAACTTTTATTCTGTAACTCCAAATTGGACAAATTATATATGAAAAATGATCAGAAAAATCCAATCTATCCATCTGTACTATTTTCATGCATGATTAAACAAGTTAAATTGATGTTTTAAGCAGAACAAGGAAAAGCACTTTAAAAGGCCATGTTTGAGTCTGAAATTTGAATCTATGATTCAAATTTGTTCAAACCCTTCTGGTTTTAGTTGCATTAGCCCAACACACTCATATTGCTATGTTTCATGCATGCATCATATTGTTGCACATTGTTTGGTGATGGTTGTGTATCGGTGTCCTTTGCGACAGGTTCTGCCTCCGAGGAGTACCGTGATTACCCTAACGAAGAACCGTATCAGTGCATCGAACCATCAGGCAAGCAACCAACCATTTGATCATATCGATACAATCCCATGTTCTCGCTCCTGCTCTCTTTTACTGCATTAAGACAACGCGATTCAAACTGCTGTGTGCTACGGTAGTTGAACCCATTTCCTCTGCATGACCTGTCATTGCCACAGTAACTAGATGAAACCCACTAGCATGTGTAGGAGTTGATTGAGCCCTATGCATGTGTTGTTCCTACCTTGCTATGCCTGCTATGCTTAGAGTCGTGTCAGGTCTGGTTCATCTGGGTGATGGGCTAGAGTGAAATGATTATGTCGGTAATGAGAGTGGTGTGGTGAACACGATTGGTAAAGGTATCGATGAGAGGCCATGTAGGAGTACATGGTGGGTTGTTTCATTGAAGCCGACCTTAAGCACTCAGATCTGTATGTGTGATTTAAGACACAGCTACTACCATGCATTGGGCCCTGAAATATGACCCCGCTCGACTTCTTATTCACCCTAGCTCTCTGTCCAGGAGTTGCAAGTAGTTTCTGGTGTTTGTAGCCTACTGGAGGCCGTGGACAGCGCTGACCGTAGGGGTGGGCTGTGATGCGGTAGGTACGTGGCCGGGTGTACCGAATACCCGTTAGGTATCTCGGGAACCCTGTTCACATCGTTCGGGGCCGTATGCGAAACCTCGGCCGGACTCCCTGCGGATGGAACCTGAATAGGCGATAAACCTGGACTAGAGGCTTAAGTGTTTAGGTAGGTCGTGGTCTACACCCACGTCGGCTTTCGCTTGAAGTCTGCCGAGCACATGTCGTGTGCAGACGCTAAGTGGTGGAAACATGTATGAAGAAGTACACCCCTGCAGGGTTATCATGATCTATTCGAATAGCCGCGTCCGTGGTAAAGGACTACTTGGTTGCCTATACAGTTCATAGACAAGTAAATGGAAACTGTTAAAAGCCTCAAGATAAGTGTGAGTGCCGAGGATGGCTCTTCCGTAGGAAGACGGAGGTGGATCCTCGGTAGTGTATTGAAGTGGTGAGTAGTGGACTCGTGTGCGCAAAACCATTTCAAGTTGGAATATCGTAGGATAGCCTAGCCAAGAGTCAAAGCTGGCTTGCTGCAATACTCCACCAACCCTTCTTGATAATATGCATGTATGTAGGATCTGATGTAAGTCTTGCTGAGTACCCTTGTACTCATGTTGCTATAATCTACATTTTTACAGAAGACGCTGCAACCCCTTCTGATGGGTTCTATGTAGACGTTGACATCAACGAGTAGGCTAAAGACCCAGGTGGTGACCCTGAGCTTGTGAAGGACCACGTAGTATAGCTAGGCTTTCCAAGCCTCTTTTATTTTACTAGTTGTCTGTACTCAGACAAGTTACTTCCGCTGCTGGTTTGTATGACTGTATGACTTGTATGTTGGGTCGTGAGACCCGTACCTTTGTGTATGTTATGTATGGCTCCCTGAGCCTTAAATAAAGTACTTGTGTCGTAGAGTCATGTTGTGATGCTTCGTTGTATTTGCACATATCGAGCATATTGTGTGTATGATTGAAATGCTTGGTATGTGTGGGATCTGACTATCTAGTTGTTTATCTTTAGTAGCCTCTCTTACCGGGAAATGTCTCCTAGTGTTACCGCTGAGCCATGGTAGCTTGCTACTGCTCTGGAACACTTAGGCTGGCCGGCATGTGTCCTTCTTCGTTCCGGTGTCTGTCCCTTCGGGGAAATGTCACGCTTTGAGTACCGGAGTCCTGTTAGCCCGCTACAGCCCGGTTTACCGAGTCCTGCTAGCCCAGTGCTACAGCCCGGACCCACTTGCTGATGACCAACACATTCGAAGTTGGGTCATGGATGCCTGTCCCTGTAAGTCTGTGCCACTTTGGGTTTACGACTAGTCATGTCATCCCGGGCTCTTTATCATATGGATGCTAGCGACACTATCATATACGTGAGCCAAAAGGCGCAAACGGTCCCGGGCAAAGGTAAGGCGACACCCGTGGGGATACCGTGCGTGAGGCCGCAAAGTGATATGAGGTGTTACCGGCTAGATCGATGTGACATCGAGTCGGGGTCCTGACAGCGTTGGCATCAGAGCCGGACTGCCTGTAGGTTCTCCAAGCTAAACTGGTCGATGTTGAGTCTAGAAATTCTTTAGTTATATGTAGGGGAATTGATTGTGGGATGGAACGTAAGGCTCTTTTTACTCCTTTATCTCATGACATTCTGATCTGAGTCAGTCCATTCTTCCACCGGGGGTTAAGGAATTAGGATCTATTCTCTCTATCAGGATCACGTGTTACTAATCAGTAGTACCTTATAAGTTTGATGGATACAAGCCTAGTTCAGTTCTACTACCACATTATGTTGTTAGAATGGATTCAAAACTTTGATATGATGATGTTGAGTGTGTACGAAATCCTTTGCCAAATGTCTCAAAATCCTTCTTGAGCATTTACAGCTGTTATGCTGCCGAAATTTTGCTAGAAATTCTAATGCCTTTGCATTATGATTGTGCTTTCAGATGGCCACTCGCGACCTCAATCAAGTGGTTCGCCTGACTCGATGCCTAGATGTACCCGGCCATACTGCCAAGTTGGTCAGGGTAATGACTGAGGCTGGATACCGCTGGTATCCCGAGTACACGGTCGAAGAGCAATTCCGAGACTTTAATCAAAGCCAGTATCTCTGCACTGTCAGGATATTTCCATCTTATCCTGGATCCACCGAGCCTCTTCACTGCTCTTATGGACTCGGGGTTACCATTGAGATGGCTGTGCAGGACACCGCCTACTCTATGATGACCATTATGCGAGTCAGATCTGGTATATTTCGGGACTCTGATTTCCGGTATATGCCAGGATCACTTCCAGGAGCACAAGGGTATCTCCAGGCTATCTATGCTGACCCCACTCAGGAGGATTCACGGACTCGCACCACTGCTGAGATGCTCGAGGATAAGGACCGTGAAAATCGGGCCTTAAGGTTAGAGCTCTTCAATACCCGTGCTGACCACTGGGCCACTTTGACTCGGTTCGCACCGGCGGTGCAAGCTGGATGTTCAGATATGCGCGATCTCTATCCTGTGAGATCTGCTCTGCCAGACGTGATGGTTTGGCGTGATGTAGGAGGCATCACCCCACCTCGCGGTCCCCGCAGGCCACCGTCTGTTGGTCCAAGGCCTCATCCTAGCCCCTATGGTCCACAAGCTCTGCGAGATCGTCTGTTTCCGGATGATCATGTTGAGCTTCCAGGCTATGGAGGTGACTTCTACGAGGACTACTACGGATCGGTCTGAGTTAGTGGTAGTATCACTAGTTCGCACTAGCTGTGTCGTCTATCGTCCCGCGTGACTCGTGGGATATGACCTAGTTTGTACTCCTTCCGGAGGTGTAGAAAAATAATGTATAGGAGCTTGGAATGCCTCTGATGAGATGTAATCCTCTTTTCACCGTAATAGTACTTTGTTTGGTCTTGTACTAAACCCTGTATGGTGTGTATGACGATGGAATAAAGAAGCAGTTTCTATATCTACCATGTCATACGGATGATCATCTTGCATTTCGAGTTATTCCTTACATTTTATCCTATGTCGGAATCTTATCATCCTGACTAAATCATTGTCTTGTTTACCTAGGATGGTCAACACGCGCACTAACCCTGCTTCTCAAGAGCAGGCCGAAGGCAGTGAAGGTAGGAATGAAAATCTGCCTCATCCTCCTTCACTAGCCGAGGTTATGATGGAAGCTGAGAGAAACAAGCGGGAGACCAACCGTTTGTTGGAGCGTATTGAACAGAACACGGCACACCATCAGAGGACTAACGTGGTGTCACTCAGTGATTTTATCAAATTACATCCACCCACGTTCCACCACTCCGTCGAGCCTCTCGACGCTGATGACTGGCTTCGCAGTATCTCTCATAAACTGCGTTCCGCGCTGGTAGCGGAGGCTGACAAGGTCACCTTTGCTGCATATCATCTTGAAGGCCCCGCCAGTCTATGGTGGGAAAATTATGGAGCTATGCGCCCAGCAGGCCATGTCACTACTTGGGCTGAGTTCAGCGAGGCTTTCCGTGAACATCACATTCCGGAGGGTCTCATGGACCGTAAACGTGAAGAATTTTGCAGTTTCACCCAAGGCCGACTTTCTGTGGATGTTTACAGCAGGGAGTTTGGTAATCTCGCCCGATATGCAACTGAGGAAGTGTCTACCGATGCCAAGAAGCAAGCAAGGTTCCGTAAGGGCCTTAGTCCTGAGCTTCGCCGCGACCTCCGTCTGCATGAGTGCACATCTTTTCAGAAACTTGTCAACAAAGCCATCAGTGCTGAAACTGGTCAGACTGACTATGACGCAACACGCAAGCATGGCCGTGACATGGGTTCCTCATCCGGTGCTGGTCCTCAGAAGCGCCGCGTGTGGGTACCCAACACCGCCCTGCCACCCAGGTTCACACCGAGGCCATCTTTCCAGGCGCCTCGCCCTGTTCAACAGTCTGCACCGGCCAAGCCCTATGGGGGTCCAACCAACAATGCTCCTCCACGTACCAGTTCCGTGACTTGTTTCAAGTGTGGGGAATCTGGTCACTATATGCGTGAGTGTCCCCAGACCAACCCCAATCAATCTGCTAAAGTTGTTGGCCGTGGCAAGCCGACAGGAAAAATATTCCACGCCAAGCCGGTCACCGCTTCACGTGGCCATGTCAACTGTATCTCTGCCGAAGAAGCTCAAGAGGATCCCAACGTCGTTCTTGGTACGCTTATTGTTAACTGCCACCCGACATCTGTTCTTTTCGATACAGGAGCCTCTCATTCTTTTATATCCGAAATTTATGCTCGTTTGCATAACGTTGCATTCTGTGACATGCCATCCACTATGGAAATTTCTACCCCTGGTTCTAGATGGCAGACCTCTAGGGTAAGTTATGGAAATGAAATCCAAGTCGACAGACTTGTTTTCCTCGCGTCTTTGATAGCCCTTAAATCTTCAGATATTAATATCATTCTGGGTATGGACTGGATGTCGGCTCATCATGCCCAAATCGATTGCTTCTCTAGGACTGTTCAACTCACCCATCCTTCGGGAAAGATAGTCAATGTCTTGACCCGAATAGCCAAGCAACAATTATATTCTCTTAACGCCAGCCCTTTGCCAGACCTTGAGGATGTTCCGGTAGTCCTTGACTTCCCGGATGTCTTTCCAGAGGAATTGCCAGGTGTTCCACCTGACAGGGATGTTGAGTTTGTAATAGACCTCATTCCAGGAACCGTTCCGATTGCTAGAAGACCTTATAAGATGGCACCCCTAGAACTAGCCGAGCTTAAGAAACAACTCGATGAGTCCTTGAAAAAGGGTTTCATCCGACCTAGCTCTTCTCCGTGGGCTTGCCCCGTCCTATTCGTCAAGAAGAAGGATGGTACGGACCGGATGGTTGTAGATTACCGACCTGTCAATTTGGTCACAATCAAGAACAAATATCCACTTCCCAGGATCAACGACCTGTACGATCAGCTCGCTGGATCCTCAGTCTTCTCCAAGATGGATTTGAGGTTGGGCTACCATCAAATCAAAATCAGAAACGGGGACATTCCTAAAACGGCCTTTGTTACTCGTTATGGCCAATACGAGTACACCGTCATGTCCTTCGGATTAACCAACGCTCCAGCCACCTTTTCTCGGTTAATGAACTCAATCTTCATGGAGTATTTGGATAAATTCGTCGTGGTTTACCTCGATGATATACTCATCTACTCCAAGAACGAGGAAGAACATGCCGAACATCTAAGGCTAGTGTTGCAGAAACTTCGAGAGCATCGCCTTTATGCCAAATTTTCTAAATGTGAATTCTGGTTGTCAGAAGTGACCTATTTGGGTCATGTAATATCTGGTAAAGGTATTGCTGTTAACCCCGAGCGAGTTCAAGCCGTCCTTAACTGGACTCCACCCGAATCGGTCAAGCAAGTTCGGAGTTTTCTAGGCTTAGCGAGCTATTGCCGTCGCTTTGTCGAAAACTTCTCCAAAGTTGCTAAACCTCTAACCGAACTCCTCAAGAAAGATAAGAAGTTCGAATGGACTCCACAATGTGAGCACAGCTTTCAGGAACTGAAAAGACGCCTGACTTCTGCTCCCGTGCTGGTACCGCCAGACTTCTCCAAGGACTTTGTTATCTACTGCGACGCCTCGCGACAAGGACTAGGTTGCATTCTCATGCAAGATCGACACGTAATTGCCTACGCTTCACGACAATTGCACCCACATGAGGAGAATTATCCTACCCATGATCTAGAGCTTGCAGCCGTAGTCTATGCACTTAAGACCTGGCGACATTACCTCCTCGGTAATCGTTGCGAAATATTCACTGATCACCAAAGTCTGAAGTACATCTTCACCCAACCGGATTTGAATCTCAGGCAGAGACGTTGGGTTGAATTGATCACAGACTTCGACTTAGGAATAACCTACACCCCAGGGAAAGCCAACGTCATGGCTGATGCGCTAAGTCGTAAATCTTATTGTAACAATCTGATGTTACAACAAAGTCAACCGCTTCTCCATGAGGAATTTCGGAAGCTTAACCTTCACATTGTTCCTCAAGGATTTCTTTCCACCTTGGTGGCGAAACCTACTCTTACGGATCAAATCATTGCTGCCCAGAAGCGAGATAAGGGAATAGCTAAGATCAAGGAGAACATTGCTAGCGGAGGTGCTAGTTGTTTCTCCACAAATGATCATGGTGTTGTGTACTTTGAGAACCGTCTAGTGGTTCCCAAGAACCAGCATCTACGGCAGTTGATCCTTAAGGAGGCTCATGAATCTCCTCTCACCATTCATCCCGGTAGTACTAAGATGTATCAGGACCTACGCCAGAGGTTCTGGTGGACTAGGATGAAGAGAGAAATTGCTCAGTATATTGCTAATTGCGACGTTTGTCGTCGTGTAAAAGCAGAGCACCAACGGCCTGCTGGCACCCTTCAACCCTTAGCTATTCCTGAATGGAAATGGGATAAAATTGGTATGGATTTCATTACCGGTTTTCCCAGGACCAAGAGAGGGAATAATGCTATTTTCGTCGTGGTCGATCGTCTTTCCAAAGTAGCCCATTTCTTATCTGTTCGTGAGAGTATAACCGCTAGTCAGCTGGCAGACTTATACATCTCCCGAATAGTGTCTCTCCATGGTGTTCCTTTGGAAATTAACTCGGATCGAGGAAGTCTTTTCACCTCTCGATTTTGGGAAAGTTTCCAAAATGCTATGGGAACCCGTCTCTCCTTTAGCACCGCCTTCCACCCTCAGTCGAGCGGTCAAGTGGAACGCGTCAACCAGATTCTAGAAGACATGCTTCGAGCCTCTGTTATCTCATTCGGAATGGATTGGGAGAAGTGCCTTCCATTTGCCGAATTCGCTTATAACAACAGCTATCAATCTAGCTTGGGTAAAGCCCCTTTTGAAGTTCTCTATGGACGACGGTGTCGAACACCCCTTAACCGGTCAGAGATCGGGGAAAGACAATTCTTTGGCCCGGATATGATTCAGGAAGCAGAAGAACAAGTTCGCATCGTTCGTGAAAAGTTGAAAACAGCCCAATCTCGTCAAAAGAGTCAATATGACCGAAAACATAAGGCTATGACTTTCGAGGTTGACGAGAAGGCTTATCTTCGGGTCACCCCTCTGAAGGGAACCCATCGTTTCGGTATCAAAGGCAAATTGGCTCCTCGTTACATTGGACCTTTTCGCATTCTCGCCAAACGAGGAGAAGTTGCCTACCAGTTGGAACTACCTCCGCATCTCTCCAGAGTCCACGATGTCTTCCACGTTTCTCAACTCGGGCGTTGCTTCTCGGATCCTATCCGTGAAGTGGACCACGAAACGCTTGATCTCCAGGATAATCTTACATATCGAGAGTACCCCATTCGTATCCTCGATCAGGCCGAGCGTACCACTCGACGCCAGAACATCAAGTTCCTCAAAGTACAATGGTCGCACCATTCTGAGGATGAAGCAACTTGGGAAAGGGAGGATCGTCTTCGACTCGAGTACCCCGCCTTCTTTCCGGAGGAACCCAAATCTCGGGACGAGATTCTTTTGAGTGGGGGTGAGTTGTCACACCCTAGCTAGTCATGCATTAGAGTGTGTGCATCATGTTTAAAATTCCATTTAACTTGAAATGGGGATTTGTGAAACCCTCAGAATCATTTTGAAAATGACCCAAATAAAAATTTCTCCAGAAAGGTCCAAGAAAATGCTCATGTTGCTCTCTGAAAATATTGGACAGAGATAAAAATCAAACCAATATTTTTAGTGGCTCATGGACATTTATTTTGGGCATTTGGAATTAATGCATAAATATTTGCATTGGAAATATATTTCTATATATATGAAATATGGTCCAAATATTATGCCATTTATAAAGGAGCTCTGTAATAATATATCTTGCCCCTGCAAAAATTGGCATAAGTTAAATAAATGATTTAATATATTATTTAAATCAAAACAAATGTCAGAAATTAGAAAACAGAAAAAAATGAAAGGGAGAAGCTTACCTGGGCTCCTCCCTGTGCAGCCCAGCCAGCTGGCCGGCCCAGCCAGCAGCCGGCCCAGCCCACCTCCCTCCTCTGTCGTCTTCGTCCTCGACAGAGGGAGGGGAGTGTGGCCGGCGCGCGCGCGCGCCACCGCGCCACGCCACCTCTCTCCCTGCTTGCCTGCCCTCCCCTCCTCGCTCGATGCCCCGGACGACGCCACGCCTCCCCCCCTGCTCTCTCTCACTCTCCCTCGGCTCTCCCCTCCTCTCCCTCGCTCTCTCTCTCACACGGCCGAACACCACCGTCGCCGCCGTTCACCATAGCAGCCGTCTCCGGCCACCCCTCGCTCCCCCGACTAGCTCAGAAGCTCCGCCACAACCCCCTCTTCCTCCCCACCGCTCCACGGGCCTCCGGAAGCCCTGCATCGCCGCCACGTCGCCGTTCCCCTCTTCGGGCTCCGACCATCAT